>NC_142933.1:106755624-106800624 GCF_046866305.1 Octopus bimaculoides
CATCTGTACACACACACATATCTACACAAACCAAAGTTATATTTTTCCTAAAGCTTTCTAAAAACAGTTTTGGTTTGGTTGCTAAGGAAACTGGAATAATACCAACAAATTTAGAAATGGTAATTTGCTTGTTATCTTTATGTATATATATATATATATATTTTTTTTTACATCATCAACAATAACAGCAACAATTTCAGCAATAATAGATCAAAAGGAAAATAACAATAGAAATAAAGCATTATTTCCTCATAGCACATGTTGTTCTTTAAGGTGAAAAATCTGCCACCCTGGGGGTGGGACTTTATGCAGTCTGGGAAAGAGCTATTTTCACATTTATTATGCTCACATCTGATGTCTGGTCTGCCAGCGACTTATTCCAGTCAGATTAACAATGATTGCGTTTATATATTTATTTTTGTTTTTACTTTTTCATTCTATTTATCTTGCATTAAAAAAAAAAAAAAAGAGGCAGTACATGAGTGAGCTGTGACAGTGGCTGGATACACCCTAGACTACAATGCGGTGTGAATAAATGATGGAAGGAAAACAATACTCTGTGCTAATAAAGATCTGTAGTGAGATTGTTGGATGGTTGATGTGAAAACATTAGACCTTATGACAGAGAATCAAAGTGGTTAGTGACAGCAGAGCTGGATCAGTGGGGAGAATGTTGGTCTATTCGTCTTGAAATTTAGACCTCATAGAAAAGGTGACAATGAATTAAGACAGTTAATGATATGTCACAGAGGCATACCAACAGACCTATTTAACCTATGACAGCCTACAAAATAAACATTAAAACAATGGTAATGAAATCAAAGGATTCAAAGCAGAATTTAAAATGAAAGGTGAGGAACATTAACCCCTCCACCCCGCCACGCTTTGTTTTTTCTTACTTTGGCTGTGTGGAGGCGCAATGGCCCAGTGGTTAGGGCAGCGGACTCGCGGTCATAGGATCACGGTTTCGATTCCCAGACCGGGCGTTGTGAGTGTTTATTGAGCGAAAGCACCTAAAGCTCCATGAGGCTCCAGCAGGAGATGGTGGCGAACCCTGCTGTACTCTTTCACCACAGCTTTCTCTCATTCTTACTTCCTATTTCTGTTGTGCCTGTAATTCAAAGGGTCAGCCTTGTCACACTGTGTCATGCTGAATATCCCCGAGAGCTACGTTAAGGGTACACGTGTCTGTGGAGTGCTCAGCCACTTGCACGTTAATTTCATGAGCGGGCTGTTCCGTTGATCGGATCAACTGGAACCCTCAACGTCATAAGCGACGGAGTTCCAACAACAACTCTGGCTGTGTTATATTAATCTGAAGTTTGACTCTGAAAGTTCTGAGTCTCTATTCTCTTGAATGCTGAAGAGAGAGATACTATCAGTTGCATATGGAAAACCTAGGAAGGGCATGTTCCAAACTTCAGCATTAGAGAGAATCTTAATGCACCAACTGGGAGATATTGTCACCTTCCACATATACCATCTTCAAAATCATGAGCAAAAGTACACTATTGTACCAGTCTGATACTTAGAGATCCTCAATTGTTCAACTGCCTTTCTAAATTAATCAGAAATATAAAAAAGGACTTTTACTGGCGTAGGAGTGGCTGTGTGGTAAGTAGCTAGCTTATGAACCACATGGTTCCGGGTTCATTCCCACTGCATGACACCTTGGGCAAGTGTCTTCTACTATAGCCTCAGGTTGACCAAAGCCTTGTGAGTGGATTTGGTAGACAGAAACTGAAAGAAGCCTGTCGTATATATGTATATATATATATATATATGTATGTGTGTATATGTTTGTGTGCCTGTATTTGTCCCTCCAACATCACTTGACAACTGATGCTGGTGTGTTTACGTCCCTGTAACTTAGCAGTTCGGCGAAAGAGACCGATAGAATAAGTACTAGGCTTACAAAGAATAAGTCCTGGGGTCGATTAGTTCAACTAAAGGCGGTGCTCCAGTATGGCTGCTATCCATCAACTGAAACCATTAAAAGAATATATGTTCTATTAAATTATTATCAGTTAAACTCACCAACTTGATGGGTGTTGCTGTTGTTTCGTGCTAGGTTGGCCATAAATGAGTAATCTGTGATTGAAGGTGTTCCAGCCGTGACCATCCTGTCTTTCTTTCTATCATCATCAGATTTTTACAGTTGATTGCCTTTCCTGATGCCAATCACTTTACAGAATATATTGGATACTTTTTATGTGGCACCATCACCAATTCTTTTTACATGGCACCATCACCAGTGCTTTTGATGTGGCACCATCACCAGTGCTTTTTACATGGCACCATCAGCAGTGCTTTTCATGTGGCGCCATCACCAATTCTTTTTACATGGCACCATCACCAGTGCTTTTCATGTGGCACCATCACCAATTCTTTTTACATGGCACCATCACCAGTGCTTTTGATGTGGCACCATCACCAGTGCTTTTTACATGGCACCATCAGCAGTGCTTTTCATGTGGCGCCATCACCAATTCTTTTTACATGGCACCATCACCAGTGCTTTTCATGTGGCACCATCACCAATTCTTTTTACATGGCACCATCAGCAGTGCTTTTCATGTGGCACCATCACCATTTCTTTTTACATGGCACCATCACCAGTGCTTTTCATGTGGCACCATCACCAATTCTTTTTACATGGCACCATCACCAGTGCTTTTCATGTGGCACCATCACCAATTCTTTTTACATGGCACCATCACCAGTGCTTTCCATGTGGCCAATTCATCAGTGCTCTTTATGTGACACCATCACCTGTGCTATTCATGTGGCCCATTCATCACTGCTTTTCATGTAGCACCAGCCCTAGTGCTTTTTACATGGCACCAACACCAACAGGATCACCCTGTACCTTGCATGACAAAACCCTCTCAACTGGGATGGAGGAAGTAGTATAAAGAGGGCATGGTTTTGTGCCAGACCATAGGAATCCAAAGTGTTTTCTTAAGATGGAAGGTTGATATTTGAGGGAGATTTGGTTGCTATTTCTGACCAGTTAAGTGTCAACACTGAAGCTATCACACTGGTTCATAACTTGTTACTTTTATCACTCCAGTGTAATTGCATGGATTCTGAACATTATCTAACTTACTGATATAACATCCTCAATAATCTCTTTAAGTACTTAATTACTTTCAGATACTTTTTTTTTTTTTTTAATTTTAAAAAAAAAATATATTTTATTTGTTTTTTTTTTCTTTCTTTTTCAGCTTAGAAACTTTGGAATACCAGCCGACCAAGTGACCTGGTCACGTGTTACCATGATTTCTGATCAGTGGATTGCAGTACGACATGATAGCCGAGACAGAAAAATGTCCAATGTAAGTGAAATACATACAATGTGAGTGTGTGTGTGTGTGTGTGTGTGCAGCTTGAGACAACCATTGACACTGCAAGTGATGTGCTATGCTGCAGAAAATGGCTTCATTTTACAAAATTGTATTCATGATGGTGCAGGCATGGCTGTGTGGTCAAAGAGCTTACTTTGCAACCAAATGGTTCTGGGTTCAATCCCACTGCATAGTGTGCGTGTATGTGTGTATGAATATGTATATAAAGTTAAATTTTCTTATAAAGTATGTTCTTGAGTATACTTCACAATAGGAGTAGGAGTGGCTGTGTGGTAAGTAGCTTGCTTACCAACTACATGGTTCCGGTTTCAGTCTCACTCTGTGGCACCTTGGGCAAGTGTCTTCTACTATAGCCTTGGGCCGACCAAAGCCTTGTGTGTGGATTTGGTAGACGGAAACTGAAAGAAGCCCGTCGTTAAGTATTTGATTATGTGTATATATATATATATATATATATATATATATATATGTGTGTGTGTGTGTGTGTGTGTGTGTGTTTGTGCCCCCCAACATCGCTTCACAACCGATACTTGTGTGTTTACGTCCCCATAACTTAGCGGTTCAGCAAAATAGACTGATAGAATAAGTACTAGGCTTACAAAGAATAAGTCCTGGGGTTGATTTGCTTGATTAAAAGCGGTGCTCCAGCATGGCCACAGTCAAATGACTGAAACAAGTGAAAGAGTAAAAAGAGTAAAGAGTATATATAGGCTGCATTAAGAAGTGCCCATTGTGAGCTAAATCGAAGGGTAAGAGAAATTATAGAAGGAACACATCCAGGCCATCAATACAAATTCCAAAGCAAAATTTAAAGCACACAACGAAATAAATATACATATAAGTTTATGTAAATAAATGAGTAGAATTACATGTAAAAGTCATATGTGAAAGCTATGCATCAGATACGTTGGGTTCACATACTGAATGGAGAAGTGACAAATAAAGAGACAAAAATCCAAGGTAAGGGCTTCCAAAAGGAACCGTTCAAATTGGTTAAGTATTTGATATGAGTTATCAGATGAGAGTTCAAAATTTAAAAATTCAAAGGTGAATAGATTTGGTAAATATTATTACATAAGATAAATATACAAACTCGGGGTTAAATGATATCATCTACAGCCGTTTCAGGAGTACATTAAATGTATAAATGGCGTTTTAAGTATTTCATATACAAAAACATCCAACGGAAAAGCAGAGGCCAGTACAGCTTGGCATCGGTGTGTCGCAGGAGTTGTCAGAGTAAGGTTGAGTACAACTTCAAACTATATAGATATATATATATATATATATATACACATACATGTTTTGTGTGTATCTGTGTTTGTCTGTCACCACTGCTTGACAACGGTATTGGTGTGTTTACATCTCTGCAACTTAGATATGTGTATTCTGAATGTGTACAGTTCTATATTTAAAAGATGAGGAATTATGTACATTATTTACATTATTTACATTTGATGGATATTTGTCCTCATCTTTGTTGTTAACACGTTTCAGCTGATACACCCTCCAGCCTTCATCAGGTGTCTTGAGGAAATTTCGAACCTGGTTTCTCATTCCTAAGGTATTTTTCGATGTTATTATTATTATTATTATTCAGGTCACTGCCTGGAATCGAACTCGGAATCTTGGGGTTAGTAGCCCACGCTCTTAACCACTACGCTATATGCCCAGTAGAACTGATATGATAAGGTGTGTGGTACAAACCATATGAAAGGCTTCCACACAGTTTCCATTTACTCAATTTCATTATGAGTCAGATCAAGGCTATAAAAAATGACACTGCAAAATTGTGACAGATTATATTTACTACTATGTGCCAAGAGAATATATAGTCTTGTACTATTGTCTGTGTGTTTGTATGTATGTGTGTAGGTGTTTGTGCACAGGTGAGTATGAGTGTGCAGGCACTTGTGTATGTGTGTGTGTGTGTGTGTGTGTGTGTGTGTGCAGGTTTGGGGTGTGTGTGTGTGTGCAGCTGTATATGGGATGGCAAGTGTGTGTGTGTGTGTGTAGGTGATTAGATAGTGTCTGCATGTAGGTAGGTGTGTGTGTGTAGGTGATTAGGTAACGTGTGTGTGCAGGTGTGTGAACATTTGGCTTCCCAGGTTTTCTTTTCATCTATTCATGTATATGCATTTGTACAGACATGAATTTGAATATTGTCTATGATTGAAGTCTTATAACAAATTCACTGACCTTCGAATGACCCCCTCCCTACCTTACACTCAACACTAATTCACCTTCTTCTCATTATCATTGTATCCTAATTTTTCTTCTTCTCCACTCTCACTGCCCCTCCCCCCTCTCTCTCTCTCATTGCTTCGCTTCTATGAATTCTTCTTAGGCTCACATAAGAGTGAACTATCTTGGCAATGAGCTTTTAGTAACAAGGACACAACCTATTGAACTTTGACTGGTTGTCCAATAACCCATAAATTGGGCCATCCATGCGCTTTGTGTGAAAGCATGTGTGTTTGTGTGTGTGTGTGTGTGTATATATAAGCCATAGGTAGTTTAGTTAATAAAATGTTAGACAGTCGACTGAATCTGTTGTGGTTCATAAGCTGTCACTATCGTTACATTGTGTCCATGCACACTGGAGTAGCAAAGATCAGTGATGTAAGCTGGCACCAAGAAGTAGCACAGTATAATTTTCTCATGAAGGCACAAGGCTGGAAATTTGGGGAAAGAGGAAAAGGGAGTATATGATTATATTGATCCCAGGTAACTATTCTAGTTCAGTTGTGACGCATGACTGGTTAGCTAGCAGTTTGGTTTCAGATCACTGCGACAAGCTATAGCCTCTGGCTAGCCGTGTCCCCTTTATAAACATTGTATGAAGACAAGGTCTTCAAGTGGTGATCTTAAAACCTAATGGGTTATGGTAACTGACCCCAGCCTTTTGTGCACCCTGGACAGGTTTCATACAAAAAATCTTCTCATGAACACAGGGATCACAGACATAAGAAAATGCATTGGTGTACATGATAATAATTATTACACATATAATGCTCTCATGCTGGTGGCACGCAATAAGTACAATTCATGTATAGGTCGTTGCCAGTGCTGCCTGACTGGCTCCCCCTGCTGGTGGCACATAAAAAGCACCATTTAAATGTAGTTGATGCTAGCCCCACCGCTCCGACTGGCTCCTGTGCCGGTAGCATGTAAAAAGCACCTTCCGAATGTGGCTGATGGCAGTGCCGCCTGACTAGCTCCTTTGCTGGTGGCACATAAAAAGCTCCCAGTACACTCTCAGAGTGGTTGGCCTTAGGAAGGGCATCCATCTATAGAAACATTGCCAGATCAGATTGGAGCCTAGTGTAGCTGCTGGCTCTCCAGTCCCCAGTCAAACCGTCAAACCCATGCCAGCATAGAAAACAGGCATTAAACAATGATGATGATGATGATGATGATGATGATGATGATGTAATACATATATAATGCAAAAAAAATCCTGTAGACTACAGTAATCAATAAAATAGAAATAAAATTTACAAATTTATTCTTTCTATGCAACTTGGGATCAAATGCTCCATGACCCATTGGTTAAAGACCCCCTGGTCATGGGACACTCTCTCTCCATCTCATATATTCATATACATGCACACATACATGCATCATTATTAGTCTCCACCAGTGGTTCTCAACCATTTTTTACCTCTGGACCTCTATGATTCCTATTTTGCTCAGTTGGACCCTTGTAATCAGTGGCAGACTGGCCAGGTTGCCATCTTGCCCGATGGCAAGTGGGCTCCTGCACCATAAGAATCCATATAGGGGGTGGGGCATGTTAGTATCTAAGGGGCCCACCCCCTCAAGTTTGAGAATTTTTTATTCACTCCTGGAAGAATGCATTAATTATTTCAGCCTGGCTGTGTTTGTAGACAGTTGTAAAGAATACTTTTAACAAAAAAAAAAAAACAATTAAATGATAGCATTGTAGTTGCGGGTGGGCACCTCATTGTAGTTGAGGTGGGCCCCCTTGTAGTTTTGAGTGGGCTCCCTTGTAGTTGCGGGTGGGCACCCCCTTGTAGTTGAGGTGGGCCCCTTTGTAGTTTTGGGTGGGCCCCCTTGTAGTTGTGGGTGGGCTCCCTTGTAGTTGCGGGTGGGCACCCCCTTGTAGTTGTGTGTGGGTCCCCTTGTAGTTGCGGGTGGTCCCCCTTGTAGTTGTGGGTGGGCCCACTTGTAGTTGCAGTTGGGCCTCCTTGTAGTTGCAGGTGGGCCCCCTTGTAGTTGCAGGTGGGTCCCCTTAGTCTCCTGGCAACCAATGTTTTTAGACCCAGTCCGCCACTGCTTGTAGTCAACTATTATTAGGAAATATATAAAAAAAGGTTGTTAAAATATTTTATAGATTGTGGAAGTATAACCAGTTTATTGCACATAAATTTTAACCACAAAATCTTATGTGAACCCCACAAGGGTCCTATGGACCCTAGTTAAGAGCCATCAGTCTACTGTTTACTCTGTTTCTGCCTAATCTCTAACCAGGCACAAATCATTACATCTCAAACAACAGTGAGTCGTTAGAGCTGACTTTTAGTTTGCTTTTTTGTATTTTTATTTCGCTTTGAACTATTTCTGTCAGTTAAAACTTCAAAATAGTAACTGTCCTGCTTTAGGCTGTTCTGAATGAAGGCCTACCGAGTAAGTTAGGCAAAGTTTGTGGAAAATGTAGCGAATTTTTGAGAAAAATGTTAAATAAAATAACAAAACAAAGTATAGAGTTAATAATAGTAACGGTGAATAAATGAATAACAGAGTTAATATAATGTAAATTCAAGGATGCATGACTGAGTCTTATCTAATGTTTTTCTATTTTTATTATCACCACCACCACCACCACCATCATCATCATCATCTGCACCATCATCATTGTCGTCGTCACCACCACCACCACCACCACAATCATCAGCTTTATCACAACCACCATCATCATCATCATCACTATTACCACTACCACAGGCATCCTCAACATCACCACCACCATCATCACCAATGTCTTAATGTTCATTCTTTACTGTTGTCGATTAGACACATTACAATACATCATATTGTCACTCATCTCAAACTTCAGCCTTTAGAGGCCCACTTATCTGCAACCTTAATCTCATCATGGTTCCTTCTTTAAACGCATTAAACAGACTCAGTTTGTACCTTATTTGCACCCACCTCACCACTCTTCTCCTGTATTCTTTTGAGTCAACAAATCCTCATCACTCTTTCCTCGGGGCTTTATCCCAATTTTATCTTTCTCTTTCATGGTACAGTGATATAGGAAAACAGTTTTCTGTCTAATTTTATTATATCATCAGCATCATCATTTAACATCTGTTTTCCATTCTGACATGGGTTGGCCATTTTTGACTGGCGCTAGCAAGCTGGAGAGCTGCTGCCTGCTCCAGTTGTCTGTTTTGGTTCGGTTTCTACAGCCGGATACCCTTCCTAAAATGCTAATGACTTTACAGATTGTCCTGGGTACTTTTTATATAGCATCAACACAGACCCTTTTTACATGGCACCAGCACTAGCACCGGTGGGGTCACTGAATAACTTGCAAAACAAAGACCTCTTGGTTGAGAGAAAGAGTGGAACAGAGAAAGTGGCTGTGTGCCAGGTGAGAGGCTAGTGTACGACAGAGGGACAGGAAAAGCTGTCTTATTATAGAGGAGATACTCAGCTACCCCAGTAGGACAAGGAAGAAGGAAAAGAGATAGGGGGTAAGATCGAGAGAAAGAGAAATAGATGGTGTTGGAGATGTAAATGTATATGGAAGGGCAGAGGTGATCAGAGTTGTTGGATCAAATGATTAAATTCCTCACAGTACTTTGTCAAGTCCCCTTACATATTGATTTAAAATAGCAGTGGTCATTATCCTCACAAAACTGGTTTACAGCAAGGCTGAATATATATATTCTTCAGTTCTATATTTAAGAGATGAGGAATTATGTACATTATTTACATTTGACGGGCATATGGCATAGTGGTTAAGAGCGTGGGCGACTAACCCCAAGATTCTGAGTTCGATTCCAGGCAGTGACCTGAATAATAATAATAATAATAATTTATTTCTTTATCTCCCACTGGGGGCTAAACATAGAGGGGACAAACAGGGACAGACAAAGGGATTAAGTCGATTACATCGACGCCAATGTGTAACTGGTACTTATTTAATTGACCCCGAAAGGATGAAAGGCAAAGTCGACCTCGGCGGAATTTGAACTCAGAATGTATCAAGTTATCTTTAGACTGGGAATCTTGTCCGAATTCTTGCAACAGGATGGATTCTGCTAAAGACACCCAAGAACCAGACTATGGTACTAATCTGGTAACTGATAAGATTTCTCATCCAAACTTTTAGTTTAGTTGATGTTCTCATAATGAGAAGATTTACATTGGTTGTTTCTTTTATTTTGTACTTGTTTCAGTCTGTGGTCATGCTGGAGCACTGCCTTGAAGAATTTTTAGTTGAATGAATCAACTCCAGTATTTTTTTTTAAAGCCTGGTACTTATTCTATCAGTCTCTTTTGCTGAACTGCTAAGTTAGCGGGGCATAAACACACCAACACCGGTTGTCAAGTGGTGGCAAAACACAAACACTGACTCGAAGACACAGACACACACACATGTATATAATTAAAGTGACAGAAGTAGTATTAATACCAAAAGGTAAAATTTAAAATTGGATGTTTTGTTATATTTGCCATGAGAGAATCTCTCATATGGTCTGCTGGTGCATATGAGCACTCTTGTTGACATTGCTAGCAGGAGAGAATCCCTGCCATCTCTGCTGCCAAGATGATCAAATCACATGATTTCGACCTTCTTTGGCCTTGTCAATGGTAGGTACCTGGCTGCTGGAAATAGTAATTGTCCTGCTAGCAATATATATAGAATGACAAAGTCTAATCAGCCACTAGTGTCGCTTTTAAGTAGTGATAAATTTTGCCTTTTGGTCCTAATACTACTCCTGTTACTTTAGTTATTTTTAATAAGCCTAGTGGCTTTTAATACCCAGTATACTATACAATGGCTGGTGTTAGACAAGACATACAGCTGTAGAAACCATGTCGAAGCAGATGTTGGAGCTTCATGTAGTCTGGCTTTTCAGCTCTTGCCAAACTGAACAACCCATGCCAACATGGAAAAGGGACATTAAATGGTAATGATGATTGTGTGTGTGTATGTGAGAGAGAGAGAAGTTCGTTATACCACTATGTTGACAGTCTACTTAGTTTTTTCCCCAAATTACTGGTTGTGTGTGTGTGTGTGTGTGTGTGTGTGTGTGTGTGTGTGTGTGTGTATATATATATATATATATAAACACACACATACATACATACATGCACATATACATGTGTGTGTAAGGCATCATTTTAAAACTGGTGAGTAGAAAATTATTGAATACCAAAAGTACTTTATCAGTGTGTGTGTGTGCATACGTACTACACGCATCTAGATTTACACCATTCACACACACACACACACACACACACACACACACACACACACACGAACTCAGAACTATTGTAGCATGTATCAAATTCCCAAATTATTGCCAAATATTCTTCACTGCTTACCTCGGCTCCTTGCCATCAATTATTTACGCTTATTCTAACAATTACAACCATGACAGTTATTTCATATTCCTTCTTTCTTTCTTTTTCTTCCTTCCTTTCTTTCTTTCTTTCCTTCTTTCTTTCCTCCCTTCCTTCTTTCCTTCCTTCCTTCTTTCTTTCCTTCTTTCTTTCCTCCCTTGCCATTTTATATTTCTAATTTCGAGCATGTGCGGTGTTTGTTTTTGATTTTGTCTACTACACAGCATAGTAGGGTCAGTTGAGCACTGTCTGTGAGAAAAATGGCACATTGACGCAGTTCACTCTGGCAGAAATTTGGAAACATGTTGTACTGCTTGGTATTTGTGCCAGAAGCTCCAATATGAACATTTCATAGTGTTTGGGTGTCAGTCTGAGGACAGTGCAATGTGAGTATATGTACCAAGAGTGATAAAAATCAAACATCCAGTCAACATCATGCTGTTTGGAGTGATCACTAGTGATGGTGCCATTATGCCTCCATTCATCTCTTTACACGGCCTCAGACTCAACGCGGGGGGGGGGGGCCTACATCTAGAGCCTTGAGGAGGTAGTGCTACCCTGAGTCAAGAGGGTGGCTGCTGGAAGACCCTATGTCTGGCAACAGGACTCTTCACCATGCCACACAAGCAGAAGAACCCAGTTATGGCTGTCAGCTAATTTCTGTGACCACACCACCCCTAACATCTGGCTTCCTAACTCCCCAGACTGCAACTCCCTACATTATCATGTGTGGGACACAGTTGAGCGAGAGACCAACAAAACTCCTCATAACACCAAAGATGAACTGAAGGCAAGGATTATGGCAGCGTTCATCAACTTAAACAAGGAGACTGTCCAGAAGAGTTGCAGAAGATTCCAAAGTCGTCTGGAAGCCATGGTTGAAGCCAATGGCGATTTTATTGAATAAATTTATTCTTTAGTATTTCAAGATATTTTTATGTAATTTTGGTAAATATATCTGTTAAAATGAGATGTCAGTGTTTTCATTTTTACATAATTTAGATGACAATTTATTTACCACACCATGTACATACACACACACACACACACACACACACACACACACACACACACACACACACACACACAAACACACACACACACACACACACACACACACACATATATATCATGTACACCCTAGGCTCAGTGGTGAAGGTAAAGAATATGCACACCACCTGTTTTCAGTGTTAAGGGTTAGGGTTATGCCGAAATAAGTGGTGTGCGAATATTTTATCTCCACCAGCACAGACATGGGTGTATAGTTGAGAAAGTTTTCTTCCTAATCATATGGTATCAATTTCAGTCCCATTGAGTGGCACATGGGGCAAGCGTCTTCTAGTATAATCCCAGGCTGACCAAAGCCTTGTGAATGGATTGGGTAACAGAAACTAAAAGAAGTCTATTGTTTTTATATATATATATATGTGTGTGTGTGTGTGTGTGTGTGTGTGTGAAGGTGTGGTTTGAGTAGCAGAGGGGTAGTGCATGTGGGTTACTTCCATGGGGAAATATTACGTTATCTAGAAACAGGTAAGGGTTAGCAGCAGGAAAGGTAACTGACCACAGAACAGCTGCCTCAACAAGTTCTGTCTGACCCATGCAAACATGGAAATATGGACGTTATATTGATAAACAAGGCCATGTTTGTATTCTTTTATTCTTTTGCTTGTTTCAGTCATTTGACTGTGGCCATGCTGGAGCACCGCCTTTAGTCGAGCAAATCAACCCCGCGACTTATTCTTTGTAAGCCTAGTACTTATTCTATCGGGGTCTTCTGCTGAACTACTAAGTTACAGGCATGTAAATATACCAACATCGGTTGTCAAGCAATGGTGATGGAGACAAACACAGACAAACAAGCATATATCTGTTAGGAGGCATCATCATCATCATCATTTGATTTCCGTTTTCCATGCTGGCATGGGTTGGACGGTTTGACTGGAGTCTGGGAAGTCAGTGGGCTGCACCAGGCCCCAATCTGACTTGGGTAGTGTTTCTACAGCTGGATGCCCTTCCTAACGCCAACCACTCCGAGAGTGTAGTGGATGCTTTTTACATGCCACCGGCACAGGGCCCAGAGGAGCTGGCATTGACCATGATCGGATGGTGCTTTTTATGTGCCACCGGCACAGAAGCCGATCAAAGCAGCACTGGTATCGGCCACATTCGGATGTTGCTTTTTACATTCTACCGGCACAGGGGTTAAAAATACGATTTCCATTTGGTTTGATTTTGATATTGATGTTGTTGTACTTGACTCAAAAGGTACAACGGGCTTCTTTCAGTTTCTGTCAACCAAATACACTCACAAAGCTTTGGTCAGCCCAAGGTTATATATAACAGAAGACACTTGCCGAAGGTGCCATGCAGTGGGACTGAACCCAGAACCATGCAATTGGAAAGCAAGCTTCTTACCACACAGCCCCTCCTGCACATATTTATGTAAATGTGTATATGTGTCTGTGTGTGTGTGTCTGTGTGTATGTGTGTATTTATAAAGAAAGTGTAATTTATTACATCAACATACCCCATCTTCTTAAATAAACAAAAAAAAGATCAACAAATATTTACTTTTCTTTTGCACATTGATAATTTCGTCATTATATGGTTAAATGAATGTAAGTGAATGTGGTTTTACAATATCATTAATATTATCCAAATGGATATATTTTTATGTTATTAGCTAGACAATAAATAGAAACTGTCCTCATTTCTCTTAATGCAGGTCAGACAAGCCTGCTGTATAGTTACCAGTATTTCCCTAGAGAACACCGTTTAGGAACCACTGATAAAGCTATTTGAAATGGTTTGTGTTGTCGACAACATTTCGTTGCTGCTGGTTGCTCTTTTACTTAAGTATGCTAATAGTTGCAGTCCTCTTTGCCAGCATCTAGTAACATGATTTGCTCATTATTTTAATATCAGTATCATTTTTCAATGAGGATGACGGATAATAATACTAATAAGAATAATAATAATAATAATAAATTTTTTTATTAGCCACAAGGGCTCATATACAAAACATTAATTGACAGGCAACAACATAAAAGACAAAAACAGGACGATACAATGGGTTTTCGCGTGTACACGATATAAATGACAGTTAAAAATTAAAGAAATTAAATTCCCAATAGGGGACTCACTTTGAGGTCCTTGCGGAAAAATCCACAAAAGCCACAGGTGCCTGAACAACACTGAGGTCGATGTAATTGACTAGTCCCTTCTCCCAAAGCTGCTGCTCTTGTGGCAAAATTTGAAACCATTATTATTTGTTGTCTTTGCACACTTTCTAACGCTGGAGATGTACTATGGTGCCAGCTGTTCACTACCAGTGAACTAAGGTAACACCCCTTATTTTTCGAACACCATCCGGAGTATTTGAGCTGTTCCAAGCAGTACTGTTTTCTGCAAGTACTCCACTCTTATTCCAGCTCCTATTTGTTCCAAGTGCTTCTCAAGATTTTTGCTCACTGTTCCCAGGGCTCTGACTACCTCCTTTTTCAATGACCACAACTGCTTAACCTCCCAAGCTAACCTTTCATATCTATCGACTTTTCTTTCTTCCTTGTTGTCAGCTGGGCTTGCTATATCTATGATCCAGCATTGTTTGCTTTCTTTTGCTATATCATTATTACTATCATTATTAATATTATTATTATTATTATTATTGGAAACTAATGCTGATGTCTATCTAATAATAACCAATATAACTGCTAGTTGGTTGGTTGATTCCTCAGTGGCACTTTAGGTCATAAAGACAGAGAGAGAGAGAGAGAGAGAGAGAGAGAGAGAGATAACATAAGAGGTGCAGAATGAGTGTCTTGTATACTTTCTGAAAAATATACAAATTTTTAATGAAATTTTGCAGTGATAGGTTTTTGATAGAGTAGACTGCAAATTTATTGATAAAATTTAGAGAAATTATGACATACATTTATTGCAGATATATAAATGAGAAATTTGTTTTAATTTAATTTTAAGGTAATAAATATTTTTATTTTGAAAATTAGTCTTCATTTCATTATTTTGTATAAACACCAAGAAACTCATTAAAAATATAATTAATGTATAAATATGTGTGTGTGTGTGTGTGTGTGTGTGTGTGTGTGTGATCATCATCATTGTCGTCTAACGTCCGCTTTCCATGCTGGCATGGGTTGGACGTTTGACTGAGGACTGGTGAGCCAAAAGGTTGCACCAGGTTCCAGTCTGATCTGGCAAAGTTTCTACAGCCGGATGCCCTTCCTAACGCCAAGGCAATTCTGGCAATGACCACGCTCAAAAGGTGTTTTTTTACGTGCTACTTGCACAGGAGCCAGTCTGGTGGCACTAGCAATGACCACGCTCGAATGTTGTTTTTCACATGCCATTGGCACATGTGCCAGTAAGGTGACACTGGCAATGATCACGCTTGAATGGTGCTTTTTACGTGCCATTAGCACAGGAGCCATCCATGGCACTGGCAACGACCATGCTTGGATGTGCTTTGAATGTTCCACTGGCACGAGTGCCAATCAGGTGGTACTATCATCAGCCACAACTTACCCCTTCCCCACAAATTTCAGGCCTTGTGCCTATAGTAGAAAGGATTATTATTGTTATTATTATTATTGTACCTTAGCTGCTCTGGTTGTAAACTTGAATGGAATTTTTTTTGTGAATATTATATAAGACATTCTGAAGAGAAAGTGGGTTTTAAAAACATTGTCACCCAACTCTAATTAGGTGAAATCACAGCTATTTTTCTCCATTGTCTACAGTCAAGAGATATATATTTTTATTAAAAAATGTCAACAAGTTAGACATTTGAAGAGGTGAATAGCAGTGGGAGGTAACCGTAACAGCCATGGTATGAGGAGGAGAAGGAGGAGGACTCAGTTTTGCCATAAAGCTTGAAAGTTATGCTTGTTGAAGCAAAATAATGGTTTTATCCTTAATCTCTTTGGTGAAATGTGTGTGTGTGTGTGTGTGTGTGTGTGTGTGTGTGCATGCACTTTGATAATAGCAACAGTGCACTAGTAAAATGTAACAGTTAGACAGAGCAGCATTATGGTAAACAACAACGACAACAATAAGTGCAGGCATGGGTGTGTGGGTAAGAAGCTTGCTTCTCAACTATGTGGTCTTGAGTTCAATCCCACCGCACAGTACCTCAGGCATGTATTTTCTATTATAATCCTAGTCCTTATGAGTGGATTTGGTAGATGGAAATTGAAAGAAGCCTGTTGTATATATTGGTCATACTGCTTGTAACTGGGGTTTGAACTGACATCTATTATTAGATGGTTGGTATGAAGATTTAGTTATGGTAAATAAAATTTGGAGTCAATATCATCTTCAACCACTGTCCTTATTTGTTGAAGTCCAGTGACCCCTGACATCTAACTCTGTAAAAAAAAAATAGAGGTATACTGCTCTAACAATGGCCAAACTAATGTAGGTCACTCATTATCTATTTCAACTTTTCATGGCATAGAAAAGGTTAAGAGTCAAGGCGATGAGCTGGCAGAAATGTTAGCATGCCGGACGAAATGCTTAGCGGTATTTCATCTGCCATTATGTTCTGAGTTCAAATTCCACCGTGGTCGACTTTGCCTTTCATCCTTTCGGGTCGATAAATTAAATACCAGTTGTGCACTGGAGTCGATATAATCAACTTAATCCTTTTGTCTGTCCTTGTTTGTCCCCTCTATGTTTAGCCCCTTGTGGGCAGTAAAGTAATAAGAAAAGGTTAAGAGTCAAGTGGAAAACGCATAGATCTGTGTTCCTCCTTGACAGAACAATAGGCTGTGTGGTTACGGAGAATTTCTATATTCGATTTCAAATCTCAGGTAGGGCCAGATGAGGTCTCTACATTTGGGTTAACAGTTCAAAAGAGAAAAAGAAACACCACCCCAATATTAATAGCATTTTTACACCCTTCGAATATGTAGTTAGGCCCCGTCATATTTAAAATTCAAATCCCTTCTACTTTTTCAAGCCAACTTTGAATGCTCTTCTGCATCTTATCTATTTTGGAAAGGGAGAGGGAGGGGTATTTTTCAGCCGTGCTTCTTTTTCCATTTCTTTGCCATCAAGTTTGTGGCTTTTACATTTTATTGCACCTCTTGCCCTACATGCAAGTCTTGCCTGTAAATGTGGAGCAATTTACAGGTAAGACCTGTTATAGATAAAAAAAAATGATTTATATAGGAATTTCAAATGAGGATTAGAGCTGACATTGTGTGTGTGTGTGTGTGTGTGTGTGTGTGAAGGAGTGGTAGGATGGTATTTTGTTACGGGCAAATCTCAAATTGTTCATTATGAATCTATGAAGTTATATTTGGGTGTGTCTGTGTATAGACAGACAGACAAATGGATAGATAGATAGATAGTTAAATAGATAGATAGATAGATAGATAGACATAAAGTTAGAGGAAAGGTGGGTAGACGGAGAGAGAGAGGCACTTTTCTAAAACCCGCATACATTGGTAAAACAGCCCTTACACAACTCTGCTTGCTTCAGGGATTTTCTTGACTGACTTAGATTAGGTTCCTTGCTTTACTTCATGGTTGAATGGCAGAAAGGATATACAGCTGTAAAATCAATTGCTCTTAACAAAAAGCCACAGCATTATGCGAGCAGGGAAAATTAGATGAGAAACAGCTAGCAAAACAAAGGAATCTATTTTCTGTGTTCTAAAGGAATATTTAGAAATAAGGCATAAGCATGGATATAGGCTTCTGGTTCAGTCCTTCTGTGTGACACCTTGGGCATGTGTCCTATACTATAGCCCTGGGCTCGCCAAAGCCTCGAAGATGGATTTGGTCCTTGGAAACTGAAAGAAGCCTGTCATATGTATCCATGTGTGTATGTGTGTGCGTATGTTTGTTAGTGTTTCCTTGTCTTGACATTGCAAGATAGTCCACCACAAGCATCCATATTATACAAGCAGTGTCCATTGGTTCCAATTTTCCATGGAAAGGGGAAAGAAAAGACATGTCTGATCATGGGAAAAGATTACCTTATTTGGAGACAGGTGAGGTTTGGCCACAGGAAGACAAGGGAAATACAAACTCACTCTCTCATACACATACAAGTACACATGCACACACACACATGATGGGCTTCTTTCAGTTTCTTTTGGCCAAATCCATTCAGAAAGTTTTGGTCAGCCCTGGGCTATAGCAGAAGACACTTGCCCATGGCACAGTACAGTGGGACTGAACCCAAAGCCCTGAGCAACACCTGTGCCTCATTTCTAAGTGTTTCTCTAGGACACAGCAAATGCATTTCTTTGTTTTCCATCCAGTTTCCCATGCTTGCCTTGATGTGGTGTTCAAACACCAACCTTGCCACGAAGAAGCTATCGGTTTCACAACTGACAGCCCAACCATGTAACAAGTACCGAGTTACATGTTACTAGTAGCACTCGAGAACGACCTCACACACACACACACACACACACACACACACACGTGAGTTTATTAGTAAGAATAAGGCTTACAGTACAGAATGAAGTATCTTTCAAGAAGTAGAGTATAAAAACAATGTGTGAATATATAATCTTCACAGATGCCTATACACTGTGACTTATCAACAGACAACATATTTAGCTGCCACCCACCTCCAAATAACAATATTTCATTGTGTTAAGAGAAAGTCATTGTTCTCCCTCCATGGGGGCTTGCATGAATGGGATTAATGTGAAGAAGGCATAAAATAATGATCCAGCGAGTGGAGTCAAATTGCTTGTAACAATAATGTTTGCCTATATAAACAAATAATGTGCACATATCTGGAAAGAGAATATCTTTTGTGTAATGAGAGTCAAATGTAAATTGGGGTATACCTTCCTATTTAGTACAGCACACACACACACACACACACACACACACACACACACACACACACACACATGCACACACATACGCAGCTCATAATTTTATGTCACTGTTGTCCGTGATGATCTGGTTTCTTTGTAAGTACAACTGTGTGTGTGATATATGTAAATATGTGTGTGTGTATATATATATATATATATATCATCATCATCGTTTAACGTCCGCTTTCCATGCTAGCATGGGTTGGACGATTTGACTGAGGACTGGTGAAACCGGATGGCAACACCAGGCTCCAGTCTGATTTGGCAGAGTTTCTACAGCTGGATGCCCTTCCTAACGCCAACCACTCAGAGAGTGTAGTGGGTGCTTTTACGTGTCACCCGCACGAAAACGGCCACGCTCGAAATGGTGTCTTTTATGTGCCACCCGCACAAGCCAGTCCAGGGGCACTGGCAACGATCTCGCTCGAAAATCCTACAGGAGCCAGTCAGGCGGTACTGGCAACGGCCACGCTCAAAATGGTGCATCTCATGTGCCACCCGCACAAGAACCAGTCCAGGGGCACTGGCAACGATCTTACTTGGCTTGCCGGGTCTTCTCACGCACAGCACATTTCCAAAGGTCTCGGTCAGTAGTCATATATATAGAATATATATATATATATATATTCTTATATATATATGTATATATATTCTTATATATATATGTATATATATTCTTATATATATATGTATATATATTCTTATATATATATGTATATATATTCTTATATGTATATGTATATATATGTATTCTTTTATTTGTTTCAGTCATTTGACAGTGGCCATCCTGGGGCACTGCTTATAGTTCAACAATTAGACTTGTGTGTATATATATACACATGTGAGAGTGTGCTTGTGTGTGTGTTTGTATGCACATGTGTGTATATACACATGTGAGTGTGTGTGTATATACATATATATATATATATATATATATATATACATACATGTGAGTGTGTGTGTGTATATATGTGTATATATACACATGTGAGTGTGTGTGTATATACATATATATATATATATATATATATATATATACATGTGAGTGTGTGTGCATATACATGTGTGAGTATATGTGTGTGTGTGTTTGTATGCACATGTGTGTATATACACGTGAGCATGTGTATACATGTGTATGTATGTTAATGTTTACTGACATGAAACAGTGCATGAAATTGTGTAATTTCACCACCACACACGTCAACATTGTCACACCATCAGCAGCAGCAGCAGGAACATCATCTTAATTATCACCTGGAATATTATCATCTCATCGGGAACTTCATCTCTTCATCGTCAAATTGCCATCGTCATCGTATTATTCATCACCCTCAACATCATCTTCATCACTGTACATCATCATCATCTTCATCATTATCATCATTATCATCTTCATCACTGTACATCATTATTATCTTCATCATTATCATCATTATCATCTTCATCACTGTACATCATTATCATCTTCATCATTATCATCATTATCATCTTCATCACTGTACATCATCATCATCTTCATCATTATCATCATTATCATCTTCATCACTGTACATCATTATCATCTTCATCATTATCATCATTATCATCTTCATCACTGTACATCATTATCATCTTCATCATTATCATCATTATCATCTTCATCACTGTACATCATCATCATCTTCATCATTATCATCATTATCATCTTCATCACTGTACATCATCATCATCATCCACAGAATTCATAGATGCAGGCATGGGTGTGTGGTAAGAAGCTTGCTTCTTGATCACATGGTTCTGGGTTCAGTCCCACTGTGTTCAGTTCCACCTTGGGCAAGTGTCTTCTATAGCCACGGGCTGACCAAAGCCTTGAAGGTGGATTTGGTAGACAGAAACTGAAAGAACCCTTCTATGTGTATGTATGTGTGTGTGTGTGTGTGTTTCTTTGTTTTTGTCTTTGTCCCCCATCACTGCTTGACAACCGGTGTTTGTGTGTTTATATCCCTGTAACTTAGCTGCTCAACAAAAAAGCCTGATAGAAAAAGTACCAAGCTTGAAAAAGATGTAAGTATTGGGGTCGATTCGTTCAACTAAAAATTCTTGAAGGAGGTGGTGCCCCAGCATGGTCGCAGTCTAATTGCTGAAACAAATAAAAGATAAAAGATATTTATTTTATTATTATTATTATTATTATTATTATTATTATTATGGCAAAAATGGTGAGCTGGCACGACCATTTCCTCACCAGACAAAACAGCAGCATTTCTTCCAGTTTTACATTCTGAGCTCAAATTCTGCTGGGGTCAGCATTACTTTTCCTCCTTTTGGGGTCGTTAAAATAAGTACCAGTTGAGCACTGGGGTCAATGTAATCAACCTAGCCCAAGCTCCTTGATCATGCTGGCCTTGTGCCAAAATTTGAAACCATCATTATTATTATTAAGGCAGCAAGCTGACAAAATGCTTAGCGGTGTTTAACTCATCAGTACGTTCTGAGTTCAAATTCTGCTGAGGTCAAGTTTGCCTTTCATCCTTTCGGGGTCAATAAATTAAGTACCAGTTGTGTACCAGAGTCAATCTAATCAACTGGCCCCTGCCCCCAAAATTTCAGGCCTTGTGCCTTTTATAGAAAGGATTATTATTATTATTATTACTATTGTTATTATTATTATTGTTATTACAGTGCTGCCTTACTAGATGTTTTACAATGTTTTTCTCAGGTTAAAGGTCAACATAAACATTCATATTTTTTCACATTCCGCAGCATTAATTAACTTTATGACAATAACAACAACAAAAAAAAAATGGTCTAGAAATATTTTATTGATTTGCTTTACTTTTACATTTTCTTCTGATTTCTCATCTTTTTCTTCTTTTTCTCCTCCTCCCTTCTTTATTATTATTATTATTATTATTATTATTATTATTATTATTATTAGGGCGGCGAGCTGGCAGAACTGTTAGCACGCCGGGCGAAATGCTTAGCGGAATTTCGCCTGCTGCTATGTTCTGAGTTCAAATTCCACCGAGGTCTACTCTGCCTTTCATCCTTTTGGGGTCGATAAAATAAGTACCAGTTACGCACTGTGGTCAATGTAATTGACTAGCCCCTTCCCCCTAAAATTTTCAAGGCCTTGTGCCTAGTGTAGAAATAATAATAATAATGATTATTATTATTATTATTATTATTATTATTATTATTATTATTATTATTATTATTATTATTTTCATCTTCCTTCTGTTTCTTTTCTTTTTTCTGCTCATTCTTCACTTCTCCCCCTTACCTTCCTTTGTCTTCTCTTTTTCTTTGCTTCCTCTTCATCCCCCTCACCAACCCTTATTCTCCTCCTCCTCCTCTTCCTCCTCCACATCATCATCCTCTTCCCTTTCCTCAACCTCCTCCCCAATCCTATTCCTATTTTCCCTCTCCTCCTCTTATTCTCCTCCTCATCCATATCCTCTTCCTTCCACTCCTCCTTCCCTCACCATTCCTCCACATGCTCCTCCTCCTCCTTGTCCTGTATTTCCTCATCCTGTTCCTGCTCCTCCTCCCTTAATTTTACCCATTATTACTATTACCCATACCCGTCCCCACCCACCAACTGTCATGATCTATGAGAAACAAAATGGATTCAGTCGTTCCACCCCCCCCCCCCCACCATCACCCCCCTCCCCGCCTAATTCTAAATCAATCAATTCTGAAATAATTATTGTTTCCTTCAGAGACCATTCTAGAGAGGAATCACCGATAGCTCATCAATAGATAATCATTTTTAGCTCGTTTTTAATAGTTTTCTTTGCATCAACATTTGCATATAATAATAATAATAATAATAATAAATGAACATACAAATATAATAAAATGAAATAAAATAAAAAAACAAACATGATGTTTTATAATTTTTGTCTCTCATATTTCTCAAGCTAATAATTCTTGTCTGTTATTTTGTTGGTTATTTGATTTGAAAACTGAAGAATTTTATTTTCTTTTTTTTTTTTTAATGATATTTTTAATTAAACCAAATTGAAATGCTAATTAACAGTTAATATCTACCATACATGAACATGAGGAGAAAAAAAAAGCCGAATAACCGACTCACATCACGATGTAAATCTCATGGATGCATTGAACTATAGACTCAAAAGCAGATATCGATTGGTTTATGGTTATGCATTATGTACTCTGAAGAGTTAATTTTAGCTGTTTAGAGGTCAGGACCTGGTCAATAGCTGATGCTTTAATATTCAGTTTAGCTAAAATGCTTTCTATAAACTGTCTTAACTGGAACGCATAAAGTTAATACCGTTTATTTGTTGTCTGGAAGTAATTCGAGTTAGCCTTTTTCGCAGGTAAACTTGTGGCATGGAAAATAGTCAAAGGAACGGTAGAGATTTATCCCACAGAAGGTGGTAAGCAGGGAGGGGCGTTGTCTCATGAACCAGTGGGAGATAGGAACTTCTTCGCCACATGTTTAGTCTTTTCATGTAATGTGTCTTTCGAATGTCGACATGGTGAAAACTAGACTTTTTGCTGCTGTTTTTCAGCTTCAGGTCAATGCGATAAGATTATTCCAGCCTTATCTATCAACAGCCGTCATCATCATTTTTAATATCCCCTTTTTCCTTACTTGTCTGGGTCAGGCGGAATTTGTTGAGAAATTTCCTACGGCCAAAAGCCCTTCCTGGTGCCAACCCCCACCTACTTCTAAGGGCCAAGAAAGAGTGGAAATGAACAACATTTGTTTGATGGCGATGCTCATTTGCAACTATCATTTGATATCAAGACGAGGCTGCACACACACACACACACACACACACAGTAAGCTTCCTTCAGTTTACATCTACCAAATCCACTCACAAGGCCTTGATCAATCTGGGGTTACAGATCAACCACAGGGTTGGTAAGCAAGTTTCTTAAGCCACCCTCAGATATTTTATCTGGAATCACATTATTCAATTCCTCATTTCGTTTTTAAAATGATAATAAGATGTGGCTTAAGAACGGCTTAAGTGCACTCATTACTTCTCCTTCCAATTTAAACCTTCAGGCGGACACAGAACTACCATCATAACCTAATCTGCAATACTACTGTCTGTGATATACTCTGCCACCATCTACTCTGCAGATCATTAGACATTTCTGATATTCAAACATCTAGAATAGCTATTTTAGCTGCCATATGAAGCAAAATCCATATTATGGTAATTACTCAAAGTGTTCTTAGATCACACACAAGACTTTTCTAGCAAGCATCTCCTTTTCATAAAGAACTTGTATGGTGATGGTCTCCTACTGCACTCTTTTGCTCTCCTATCTTGAGAACTTCTTCTTCTTTTTCTTCTTCTTCTTCTTCTTCTTCTTCTTCTTCTTCTTCTTCTTCTTCTTCTTCTTCTTGACATTTGGCCAAATTCTTCAGGTCATTCTCTCATAGAATTCCCCCACTCTTTTTTGTCTTTTTTCATTTCTCTATCCATCTTTCCACCCGATATGGCTCTCTATAATAATCTTGTTTGGAAAATAAGGTGTACTACTAGTAAGGTTACAGTACTGTATTACAAACCACCCGGTCAGGAGGTTCAAATTTACCACAGCTATTTTGCTGGCTGCAAAATTACTGGCCCTGTGCCAAAATTAGAATTATTTATATATTTCCTTGATAAATTTTGGTAGCATAAAAATCATTACACATGGAAGCAAAAACTTCAGATGCAGTAATGCTTTCTCCATCTTGCCAACCTTTATATATTCGGACAACTTAGCCAAAAAAAAATAAATAAATTCATAAAAATTTTCAGGTGCTTTTTATGTGGCACCAGTACCCATGGGGTCACCAAGTGGCTTGCTAGGGAAGGATATCTGAGCTGAGAGAGGGAGAGGAGCTGCGAGAAGTGACCATGTGCCAGGTGAGAGAGGTTGGAATATGATAGAGGGACAGGAGAAGCTGTCTTACTGCAGATGAAATACTTGGCTACATCAGTAGGACAAGGAAAATGAGGGAGCTAGGAGAGAGAGAGAGAGAGAGAGAGAGAGAGTCAGACAGACAGAGACAGAGAGAGAAAGAAAGATAGAGACACTCAGAGAGAGAGAGAGAGATGTTACAAGAAGTTTGTGTCCTAGGACTAAAGGTGGTCTCAGGTAGGGTGGGTGTCAAAAGGGCTTAAACCCTTGCAATTAATTATTGCAATGTTACCTACGTCAGTAATATATTCTTATTTCTTTCTTTGCCCACAAGGGGCTAAACATAGAGGGGACAAACAAGGACAGACAAAGGGATTAAGTCGATTACATCAACCACAATGCGTAACTGGTACTTATTTAATCCACCACGAAAGCGGAAGGCTAAACATAGAGGGGACAAACAAGCACAGACAAAGGGATTAAGTCGATTACATCAACCCCAGTGCGTAACTGGTACTTAATTTATCGACCCCAAAAGGATGAAAGGCAAAGGTGACCTCGGCGGAATTTGAACTGTGAACATAACGGCAGACAAAATACCGCTAAGCATTTCGCCCAGCGTGCTAACGTTTCTTATTTCTTTATTGCCCACAAGGGGCTAAACATAGAGGGGACAAACAAGGACAGACAAATGGATTACGTCAATTACATCGACCCCAGTGTGTAACTGCTGCTTAATTTATCGACCCCGAAAGGATGAAAGGCAAAGTCGACCTCGGCGGAACTTGAACTCAGAATGTAACCGCAGACGAAATACCGCTAAGCATTTCGCCCGGCGTGCTAACGATTCTGCCAGCTCGCCGCCTTGTAATATATTCAGTAATATATTCTGCTTTGTGGTCCCTCTTTTATGCCTGTATGGAGTTGTCATGAAATGTTATTAATCATTGATATAGCATTACACCAGTGCTAGGACAACAAGCCGCTGTCCTCTTTAACTGATAGTCCCAAAACCTTTGTTTGCAGCACACAAACAATACTTAATTGTGAGTTAATTTATGCAACTGTTACACAACAATGTCAACTGGTTAGACATTTTTAAGTGTGAGAACCAAATAAGTAATTACTTAGCTCTGGTGCTTGGTGACATCAAACACCACCATTACCGCCACCACCACTACCACCACCACCACCACCACCACTCTCAGTGAAAGAAGTTTTATTAGTGCTGTGTTTGGGTCAGCAAATCTGTTAGTTTTTTCCCAAATAAATTGACCTGAGCTAGTCACCTCTTTGAAATTATTCAGAGAGATAAATGCTTGCAGAGAGAAGCCATTATTAAGCGAGTTGGAATGTTGCAAATATTTCATGGATTTTTTTTTTTTTTTATATCTCTTCTGCACAAATTGAGTGGGTTTCTTTTTTTTTTTTTTAATTCAAAGAAGTTAAATTTGCAAAAGACTTTCAGTTTCTTTTCAAAAAATTCTCTGAAATGGTAATCTCAGTGATTTTTCTATTTTTTTTTAATTTTTCTATTTTATTATTATTTTTCCCTAATACTGACATTTTTTTTATGCATTTCAGTCACTGGACTGAGGCCATGCTGGGACACTGCCTTGAAAGGCTTAGGCTACTGGTACTCAAAAACAATGGAGATGAAGAATTTTTAGTCAAATGAAATTCTTCAGGGCATTGCCCCAGCATGGCTACAGTCTAATGACTGAAACACGTAAACGACAAGAGATTTTGCCATCATGTATAACCCTTTAGCATTTAAACCTGCCATATCTGGCCAAAAGTATTCTGCCTGTTTTATGTTCAAATTGGCCAGATCTGGTCTCTTGCACCAACCCTACAATATTGTTTTAAAAATTAACAGCTATCTCATCAAAATCACATAGCTACAAGATAATGTATGATTAGTTCAAAACAACGTAGATGAAAAAGCATTAATTTTGGGAGAATAATGCGAACACTAAAGGGTTAAAGCACCAAGAGATTTAAACTGTAATTATTGCATGTATCCCATATTTCCTAATATGACCCCATGGTAACAAAAGTACACTTCCCATCATAGGTAGGGTATCACTCTAGCCTTTACATATTTCCTTTCGTTTTAATGCTTTACATTCTCTTAAACTTTCTCCTGCAGGTCACTGTACTGAATCCCCGAGAAGGTACCAAGATATATGCTGGTTCTACATTTGCAGATTCTTTATTAATGAACCCATCACACCCTCTCATTGCTCTAAAAGGTAGGTAAAATAGGTAAACCTTATCTTTCTCACAATATTTCTTTTTAACCCCTACCCTGGAAATTTCTTTTGAGAAAACATTTCATTTTCAGATAAACTTTTTTATTTATTTATTAATTTTTTAATAGTATTTTTAATGCTGATTATGGAAATAACTTTTGTTTTTATCTATTTCCAATATTTTATTTGAAATTTTATTTTGAAGATACCATTTTCGGCGAAAACAAGATAACTCATCTTTCCATATATTTTAATATTTTTTTTATATATTGCTTTTTTTCTTTTCCAACTTTATCATCAAAAGTAAAAGGGAATTACACATTTATTTTGCTCTTTTTTTTTTTCAGCCTATCTTCTCAAAAATCTTTTTTTTATATATTTATTTTTCTGTGCTCGAGATCTGGGTGTAATTTGTAAAAAAAAAACACAGACAAAAATGAGAAATGCCGGAAATTGGCATATAAACACGTCTGTGGCTGTTTTTGAAATTCCATGCTTAAAACAAGTTTACTCGTTGGACTCTGAAAAAGACAAATTAGGTGAAGATGAGTTACCTTGTCTTTGCCAGGTAAGGGGTTAGATTATTCTTTCTCTCATGAAACTGAAGTATCTAGCATTCAAAAATATTCTTCTCTACTCAAGGCACAAGGTCCGAAATTTTGGGGGAGGGGACCAGTTGATTAGATCGACCCCAGTATGCAACTGCTACTTAATTTATCGACCCCCGAAAGGATGAAAGACAAAGTTGACCTCGGCAGAATAAGCATTCAAAAATATTTAAAAATAAATACAGTTTGAACTGCAGATTTTTTATGTATCACACACACACACACACACACACACACACACACACACACACACACACACACACAGAGTATACTATATATATAGTATACAGATGTGCATGCATGCAAATGTGTGTGTGTGTGTGTGTGTGTGTATTTATACTCATCCACACATTCACTGTGCTAGTATTGACATTGGTGTGCCTCCACATATCCATGGGTCCGCAGTCTTGTAGTCCACCATATTCAGGGTTGGCTCTTGATCCGAGAAAGACGAGTTCTGCAAATTTTCATTAAACAACCTGTGCAGATGATTTCTTTCATAATGGTCAAACGGTTGACCTGCCCATAGGCCCACTCCCTCCATAAAATAGACATTGCCTGTATAGGTGTACAGTGTGTCACACGGCAGATGTTGAAATGTAACTTAGCAGTTTGACAAAGAGTGACTGATAAAATAAGTACCAAACTAAAACAAACAAGTACTGAGGTCGATTTGTTTGACTATGAGTCTCCAAAGAAGTGCCCCAGCATGGCTGCGGTCCAATGATCAAGACAAATAAAAGATCAGATTGTGACTCATGGGTAGATTGTACTTTCCTACAGTGGAATCTATTTGCTGTTTAGTAGAGTAAGCCAGTGAGAAGTATGTCACTTTACCAGTAACACAACATAGTGGTGGGTGAATAAACAAGACACTTTGACTCATGGTGAATATTGCATTAGCTTAAAAGATGTGAGACAAAGGCTTGTGGGTTGACTCCTAGGAAAGGCTAATGGTATATAAAGAACCATGCTGGTCGTATAATTTGACATTTCTAAGTCTAAAAGCATAGCGGTTTATCCAGCCAAGATAAGGTCATCTGTTTTCCTAAGAGGGTCAATGTATTTTTTTGTGGGGTTTTTTTTCTGGAATAATAATTAATTAATGACAGTTTTTGCTTTTGTTAATTTATTAATAATGAATCAGTGTGGAATAAAATGGAGAAGAGGGCCTTAAATGTGTGCAAGGAATTGGTAAAACAGGAGGAATGTTTTGTATAAATTCAAAAGAAGGAAATCATGGGTGGAATTGAAGATTAGAAATGGCTTTAAGTTTTTTACATCATTTACATTTTGACAAATATTTGTCAAAACGTTTCGACTGATATACCCTCGACTGATATACCCTCCATCCTTCATCAGGTGTCTTGGAGAAATTTTGAACCTGGGTTCCCATTCCTAAGGTATTCTTCGATGTTATTATTATTATTATTACTATTATTATTATTATTATTGTTATTATTATTATTATTATTATTATTCAGGTCACTGCCTGTGGAATCAAACTCGGAATCTTGGGGTTAGTAGCCCTCGCTCTTAACCACTACGCCATATGCCCGTTGGTATATCCCTTAGGAATGAGAACCCAGGTTCGAAATTTCCCCAAGGCACCTGATGAAGGCTGGAGGGTATATCAGCCGAAACGTTGTGTTAACAACAAACAAGACGAGGACAAATATCGGTCAAATGTAAATAATGTAAATAATTCCTCATCTCTTAAATATAGAACTGTATTAGCTTTAAGTTTTGTTTTTCAATATATGTTTATGTACTGGCACTACAGAAAAAAGCACCCATGCTGGTGCCACATAAAAAGCACCCAAGACACTCTGGAAAATGGTTGGCATTAGGGAGGGCCTCCAGCCATAGAAACCATGCCAAGACAGACAATTGGAGCCAGGTGCAGCTGTCTGGTTTGCCAGCTCCCTCCTGTCAAACTCAGATCATAAAGACAGACTAAATACTGCTAAGCATTTCGCCCGGTGTGCTAACAATTCTGCTAGCTCGCCAATTTGGTTAATATTGTAAAGGGTTAATATTGTACCATAAAACCAGCTAAGGACGAAGGATATAAAGCAGCTTGGAGGTTTAGCAAAGCAGTTAGCATTTGCATTACATGTACTTGGAAGCCCTGCGGTAAAAATGCCATTTTATTTAAGAGAGAGAAAGAGAAAAAGCAAAGAGAAAGAGGGCCTTTTGCCAGAGGATTACAAGTGAAGTTAGAGAGAAAGAGTAATTAGTGTTTTTCATAAGATGTATATCATAATCTTCACTTTGAATGAGACAGTTAGCCAGTCGGCCATAAGTAGAATATTATAACAACACTCAAGAGACAGAAGAGAGAGAGATCTAAAAGAATATTTGACATTTCAAGTCAGCTGTTTGTAGTTAATTGATGTTGTTTGTTAACAATGGAGAGTGAAGTTAGCTTAGTCTTAGCCTGGATATTCGTAGCAATTATTGCAAAGAGCAAGCTTAGTGGTTCAAGAAGCAGCTCTTGGGATTAAGAGGTTTAAGTACGTATGTGTCTACCATATCACTGGTACTGCATTGTATTGCCAGGAATGGTACTGGAACATTTGTTTCTTTAAAAGGATTTGAAGTGGGGCAGGTCAGAGAGTCAGACAGTGTATTTGTAGTAATATGAAGTTGTGGCCATGAGTAATGGTGTTAGGCAAGATCTGGACAATACTTTGTCCTATTAGTCTGATGTCTGGAAATGATTGACACTGCTTTTATGACAGTGACACTCATCTACGACTATCTTATAATGTCAAGACAATGAGACACACATGCGTGCACACACACATGGTGAGCTTCTTTCAGTTTTCATCTGCCAAATCCACTCACTAGGCTTTGGTCAGTTCAGGGCTGTCGTAGAAGACACTTGCTGAAAGTGTCATGTAGTAGAATTGAACCTGGAATCATGTGGTTGGGAAGCAGACTTGTTACTACACTACCACTCTTGCACCAATGTATAAATTTTTAAAAAAAGGGTTTTCTTAATTTTTAAAGAAATTAAGTTCTAAGTGAACATGCTTTGTATCATCATCATCATCGTTGTTGTTTAACGTCCACTTTCCATGCTGGCATGGGTTGGACAGCTTGACTGAGGACTGGTAAACCAGGAGGCTGCACCAGGCTCCAATCTGATCTGGCAAGGTTTCTACAGCTGGATGCCCTTCCTAACGCCAACCACTCTAAGAGTGTAGTGGGTGATTTTTACATGCCACCAGCACAGGAGCCAGTCAAGCAGCACTGGCATCGGGTACGCTTGAATGGTGCTTTTTACATGGGTGCCAGTCAGGCAGCATTGGCATTGGTGTAGTTCTGAAATTTTAGATATTGAAATGGAATGGTTAAAGAATTCTTTTACTGCCAGACAACCTCCCAAACACTATCTGTTAGCTCTTTCAGTACCAACCTATGTGACACAACCTTGGTTCTGTGATATAAACTTCCATTAAAATTTCATGTTAATTTAATTTCCAAACATCAGCACTAGATTAATAATGACAAAATTATTTTACTAAATTCTTCAGCATTTTTCAAAATTTATCAAACAAAGGTAGAAATGTAACAAAAGGGTCGTGATCTAAATTAAAACCTTCAATCAAAACCTCATTATGGTTATTTTACAAAATTCTTTATCATTTTCCAAATTAATTGAAACAAAGGAAGTGCATTTCAACAGAAATATGGTAATAAAAGGGTTAATAATGAAACGACAGTGAAAAATTTTTCTTTTTATTTTTTGTTTATTTGTTATTTTATCATGTCATCCGCATTATTGTTTAATTTGACAATCATTTCTCCATTTTGACATTGGTCGAACGAATGTGAAGTATAGTTAGTTTTCATCTAAAATGCACTTTCTCTGCTGCTGTTGTCCACATTTTCTATTGATATTCAAAACATTTCCAGAAGGGATAGTTCCATCAAGTTATTACTAATATGTCAACTTAGCCAAGAGTGCCACTTTGGACTCACTGGCGTCACATAATATTTGTTACATTTGTTTCTTCCCTCACACAGAGTACCATAAATGTAGGTCGACCTTTGAAAACGAGAGCACAGTTTAATCAAAGTTTTGGTATTTAATGCTACCAGAATATCTTTTATATTTTACTTGTTTCAGTCATTAGACTGTGGTCAAGCTGGGGCACTGCCTAGAGGAATTTTTAGTCAAATGAATCGACCCAGATACTTTGTTTTTTTTAAAACCTTGTATTTGTCCTATCAGTCTCTTTTGCCAAACCACTAAGTTACTGGTATATCAACACACCAACACAGTCATCAAGTGACAGAAGGGACAAACACAAAGACCCACACCCACATACATGGCGGGCTTCTTTCAGTTTCTGTCTAGCAAATCTACTAACAAGGCTTTGGTTGACCCAAGGCCATAGTAGAAGGCACTTGTCCAAGGTGCCATGCAGTGCAACTAAGATGTCTCAACCTGACTCAGCTGATCAATAAATTTTGTCAGAGAAAATGATGTATCATTAAAAATTTATTGGAAGTATTAAACAATTTTAAAAGATATAATTGGTTAAGAAGTTTGCTTCTCAACCACCTGGTTTCAGGTTCAGTCCCTGAGGCCCCCATCGGTCATGACTGACCATGGGATTGCACCTAGAAAGTTACCCTCCCAGGCACAAGTCCGGGCAAGGTTGTTTATGGAAGACCAGCAGCTGCCCATGCATACCAGCCTCCCCTCTCCACGCCACCAGTGTTATCCAAGGGAAAGGCAAAGGGGCCGATATAGCTTGGCACCAGTGACGTTGCAACTCATTTCTACAGCTGAGTGAACTGGAGCAATGTGAAATAAAGTGTCTTGCTCAAGAACACAACATGCAACCCGGTCAGGGATTCGACTCACAGCCTCATGATCGTAAGCTCGACGCTCTAACCAATGTGTCATGCACCTTCACGGTTCAGTCCCACTGCATGGTTTATTGGGCAACATGGTTTATTGGGCAACATGGTTTATTGGGCAACATGGTTTATTGGACAACATGGTTTATTGGGCAACATGGATTGAATGGGAAACTATATTTCCTTTCTGCTAGAACAAATATCCAAACAGATTAAATTATAGAAATAATATATTTCTAAATCTCTCAGAGAGATTTATGCAGTAGCAGCACAATAAATCTGAGAGATTTAGAAATATATTATTTCTATTTTCAAAAATCAGTGAATGTATTTCACTTGAAATATATATGTTTTCAAAGGCGGATACGCATCGACAACTAGCAAGCCATGCTACTCCAGACTGATGATGAGCAATGACTCTGAAACTAGTCTCTGGATGCTGGCTTTGCTGGCTGGAGGTGCTTGTGTCCGCTTTAAAAACATAAGGACACAGGAAATGTGTCAAGTCCAACAGAAAACAGTATTTCCTAGGGCTAAATAACAGTAGCATTCTTCCCTTTTATGAGACTGTCACATTAAGTTGACAACATGCTATCACTTGAAAGTAAATTATGTTGTCACATTTTGTAGAACAACCAAGGTAACCGAGTGTAGACATTTCAAATAGGGTTACTGGTTTTTGTTAAAGATGTCCCAGAAATGTCTTGTAGATAGAGATACCAGGCACTGGTGAGGTTTGTTTTTTGTGGTTTTCTGTGTTTTTTTTTTTTTACTCATTCACTTTTACGGAATTATATACCCACCCATCCCTATCATAGGCTGTTGTTCAATTGGTTCACACACACTCACTCGCACACACACACCTTCATATACACTCACACATACATACACCCACATGCATGCACACACTCACCTACACACACACCTTCACACACAAACACACATACCTTCGCATACACTCACACACATCTTCACACACATTCAAATGCACACATGCACATAATCACACATACATACCCACACTCACCTACACACACATGCACACACACACACACCTTCACACACATTTGAACACTCACATGCACATAATCACACTTACATACACACACTCACACCTACACAGTCACACACATACACAGGCATACACTCTCTCTCTCTCTCTATTACACACACACACACACACACACAGTGAGTTGGATGGGTTTATGTTTATGTTAAAGACTGCATTTGGTTACATCTGTTTCACGCTGCTCTCTGCGAGAGAGTTCAATAAAGTTATCAGGTTCATGAGAGGTGATTTTTTTTTTCACTGACTGAACTGAAACTTGTGCTAACTCAGAAGAAAGAAAAAAAAACAAACAAAAAACAACAGAAAAGCTATAAAAAAAAATTAAAAAACCATTAACGTAGAAAATGTAAATAATTATTTGTGTCACATGTTTATCTAAAAATGCATGCAATCAGGATTTTCTATGATGAAGCAAATATCTATAAGCACACACACGTGCACACGTGCACACACACACACACACACACACACACACAATTATAATTCTTTTTGTTTATTTATTTATTACTTTTTATCCGGTGCTGCTCTCATTTTGCAATCAAAACTGAGGAACAGCATGCCAACAGATCTGTTGTTGGCAATATAGTTAGTGTTTGCATCTTTTATGTATATATATATAAGCGTGTGGCTGTGTGGTAAAAAGCTTGCTTCCCAGCCACATAGTTCTGGGTTCAGTCCCACTGCATGGCATCTTGAGTTAGTGTCTTCTACTATAGCCTCGGGCCGACCAAAGCCTTGTGAGTGGATTCGGTAGACAGAAACTGAAAGAAGCCTTTCATGTGTGTGGGGGGTGGGGGGGTGTATATATGTATGTGTGCATATTTATGTATGTGTGTCTTTGTGTCTGTTTGTCCCCCCTCCCCACCATCACTTGACAACCAGTGTTGGTGTGTTTACGTCCTCATAGCTTACTAGTTTGGCAAAAGGAACCGACCGAATAAGTACTAAGCTTGCAATGAATTAAATCCTGGGATCAATTTCTTCGACTAAAACCCTTCAAGGTGGTGCTCCAGCATGGTCACAATCAAATGACTGAAACATGTAAAAGACTAAGAGGATCAGCATGGGCATGTCTGTGTGGTTAAGAAGCTGGCTTTGCAATTTCATGGTTTCTGTTTCAGTTCCATTGCTTGGCACCTTGGGCCAATGTCTTCTGCTATAGTCCCAGGTTGACCAATGCCTTGCGAATTTGGTAGCAGAAAAACTGTGTGGAGGCATCAGATATATATGTGTGTGTTTGTGTTTTTCCTACCCCCACTACTTGACAGTCGGTGTTGGTTTGTTTACATCCCCATAACCTAGTGGTTCGACAAAAGAGAATGAGTAAAATCAAAAATAAGGACTGGGGACGATTTGTTGATTAAACCTTCCAAGGCAGTGCTTTAGCATGGCCACAGTGCAATCACTGAAAACATGTAAAAGATATATGATATATTTTTATCAATAGAAATGTTTCTAGTCTGTCACCGAGAGAAAGATAACGCACAAATTCCCTCACATAGTCCACCACCACCACTACCACCAAATTCCAAAGTTTTTTCCTTCACTAAGTAATTTCGAAAATAATGAAGAATTTAGTCCAAGTAACTGCCATTATTAAGCTGATGTTCACAACATTAATTAACAGGCGCAGGCATGGCTGTGTGGTAAGAAGCTTGCTTCCCAACCACATGGTTCTGGGTTCAGTCCCATTGTGTGGCATCTTGGGCAAGTGTCGTCTGCTATAGCCTTGGGCTGACCAAAACCTTGTGAACAGACTTGGTAGACAGAAACTAAAAGAAGCCAGTCATATATATATGTCTGTATTTATGTGTGTGTCTTAGTGTCTGTGTTTGTCCCCTCACCCCACCATCACTTGACAACCAATGTTGGTTCTATGACTTTGACTTCCTCTTTTAAAATGATCTGAATTAAAACCTTCCATCAAAATTCTATGTTGATTTATGTTTCAAATACCAGTTTAACAACGACAAAGTTATTTTACTTAATTCTTCATTATTTTCAAAATTAATTAAGATACAGACAGTATATTCCAACAGAAATCTGGTAGCAAAAATGGTTAAGGTATAAGTGGAGTATCAAGATTCCAACAAATTCACAGACTTGGCTCAACAACCATTTGGTATGGATGGAGTTCAGAAATAACCGTAAAAGGAGTGTTTCAGCCTCACCACTGTTTGTGTGTGTGTGTGTGTGTGTGTATTCACAACCAGCAGGTAATGCCCAGTGGAATTTGTCCTTGCTGAGCCAACCTCTTCACCATCAAAAGCCACTCAACCTCAAGCGTCTCACTTCCATTCGCAAACGCTGTTCAAACAACATATCTTCATACGAAAACACATCTACAAATAGATGCATTCTACACACACACACACACACACCTGCAAATGCAAACACTTCACAGTCACAAAAAAAAAAAAAAATGAATGTACTGTTTGTATGCACACTATAAATAAATACCCATATATACTACACACACACACACATGTACACGCACATAGACATGTTCTTCGGTGTTCCAATGTCTACTTTTCATAGCTCCAACAAAAGCTATGTGCTTTCTGAGAGATATAATCTTCTATAGAGATATATTTTCTCTCTCCCTATTTCTCAACACACACACTCAACAGTGCAAGTATGTGTGTGCATATATATATATATATATATATATATATATATATATATATATATATATATATATATATGGGAGAATATACAAATAATAACAACAGACGAGGACAGGTGGTGTAAATAACAAAAGTATATATTAGTATGACGCTCGGGAATACGGAAAGTCTTTGACGTTTCGAGCTATGCTCTTCAACAGAAAGAATACGGAGACAAGGAGAAAAACATGGAGAAAAAAAATTGAATAGTGTTCAGTCAACGGTCAATGTGTATATATATATATATATATATATATATATATATATATATATATATATATATATATATATATATATGTATGTATATATATATACATACCGGAGTAAGCACATGAAATGTGCAACAAGGTGGAAAAAAGAGTACTCAAATACCAGAGGTAGAGTAATATGCTTTATTTAAAAGCAGCAGAAATATAACAAAAAAAACGTTACTCTGAGTTTCACGTTCCCGGGAACGTGAAACTCAGAGTAACGGTTTTTTTGTTATATTTCTGCTGCTTTTAAATAAAGTATATATATATATATACTCATACCAGCACAAGTATGTGTGTGTGTGTGTGTGCATATATATATATATATATATATATATATATATATATATATATATATATATATATATATATGTACATGGATACACACCAATGCATATACATACATGCAGATGCACATACTCAAACGCACATGTATGTGCATATGTACCTATGTGGTGTGTGTGTGTGTGTGCGTGCAACAAGAACCTATGCAATCTTTGAAATCTTCTCTACCTGCCCTGCAGTTGTACAAGTGCAAGCCAACGCTACAGTTCCATATCAGACCCCTTGGCCCTTCATAGAAAGAGAGAGAGAGAAAGAGAGATCAAAGACAAATATTGCCTGAAATAGCCGTGTTTCTGCATCAGATAGTTTTTCTTTGTGGTCAGAACATTCCTCCTCTATTGTGTTACTCTCCACTTGTAATCAATAATGTAAATCTCTCTAATGCAGTTAAGGATACAGAAATATAGAAAGCGAGAGAGACGAAGAGGGAGGGAACGAGAGAGAGAGAGTAAATGGGCGAGAGAGAGCAAATATTAAGAATCTCAAACTTTTCGTTTATTAGTTTAAAGTATTTTGTTGTTGTAATGATGGTTGTGATGTTAGCGTTGTTGTTGCTGTTGCTGGCTGTTTGAGGCATTGCTGTTTGGAGTGTGTTAGAGTTGGTGGGGGTCATTGTTCTGGTCTTGGAAGCAGTTGCAGTTGAAATCGGTAGCAGCATTGGTGGTTCTGTTAGCTGTGGCGGTGGTGGTGCTGCTCGTACATGTTAAAGTTAGTTGTATTAGTGGTGTTAGAGGAGCAGGGGGGGGGGGGCTTTAAGAGTTGCCGTTGTTTAGCCCCTGTTCTGTTCTGACCAAACGGCTATATAATCAAAAGGCATTGCAGCCATGACCACATTATACCCAATGTGTCCTTTTTTCCTAATGTGGGTGTGTAATTTGAGGAAAATTTGGCTGTTATTTCTAGCAGGTCAAATGACCACTAAGAGGTTCCTTCAACAGTTCGAAGTCGATGTGAGTGGTGGTGGTAGTAGTAGTATTAGAAGTGGTGGTGCTAGTAATAATATAAGGTGATGATTGTAGTATTGGTAGATGAAATATCAGTGGTAGTAGTTGACTGTGGTGGTAGTTTTAGAGGTGGTGGTGGAATGGTGGTGCTTGTACTTTTGTAAACATGATGTTATCGGTGATGGTGGCAGTGGTGGTGTTAGTGCTGGTGATATACTGTGAATTTTACTGTAGAGAAATCTCAACATTTTTTTTCTTTTTTTTTTTGAGTCATAAATTGATATTTCTATGATATTCCATATATTATCGGAAATCACTATTCTGTGACTGTTGTCTGACCTGTTGTAGATACAGAATAATGGCTGTTTTTTTAGTTTAAATACATTTTACCTGGGTATCACTTGCCTTATTTTAACCACCCAATTGAGATGGATTTGATTTCGTTAATAAACCACATCAAACTAATGCGACTATATATATATATATATATATATATACATACATACATCATCATCATCGTTTAACATCCGCTTTCCATGCTAGCATGGGTTGGACGATTGACTGAGGACTGGTGGACCAGGAGGCGACACCAGGCTCCAATCTGATTTGGCAGAGTTTCTACAGCTGGATGCCCTTCCTAACGCCAACCACTCCGAGAGTGTAGTGACTGCTTTTACGTGCCACCGGCATGAAGGCCAGTCAGGTGGGTACTGGCGACGGCCACACTCAAAATGGTGTATTTTACGTGCCACCTGCACAGGAGCTAGTCCATCGGCACTGGCAACGATCTCGCTCGAATGTCTTTTCACATGCCAGGAAGGCGACGTTGGTAACGATCATATATATATATATATATATATATATATATACATACACACATACATACATATATATATATATGTATATATATAGATATACATACATATATACATACATACATACATATATATATATATATGTACATATGTACATACATACATATATATTGTGTTGCTTCAAGTTCAGTCCCACTCCATGGCATCTTATGGAAATGACTTTTACTATAGCCCCGAACTGACCAAAGCTTCATGAGTGAATTTGATAGACAGAAATCGAAAGAAGCCCATCATGTATATAAGGGCACAAGTGTGGCTGTATAGTCAAGAAGTTTGCTTCCCGACCATGTGGTTCTGTGTTTGGTCCCACTGGGCAAGTGTCTTCTACTATAGCCCTGGGCCAACCAAAGCTTTGTGAGTGAATTTGGTAGATGGCAACTGAAAGAAGCCCGGTAAGAAGCTTGCTAGGCACAGGAGTGGTTGTGTGGTAAGTAGCTTGCTTCCCAACCACATGGTTCCAGGTTCAGTCCCACTATGTGGTACTTTGGGAATGTGTCTTTCAATATATCCTCGGGCCAAATAAAGCCTTGTGAGTGGATTTGGTAGATGGAAACTGAAAGAAGCCCGTCGTATATATGTGTGTGTCTGTGTTTGCCCACCCCAATCATCACTTGACAACTGATGTTGGTGTGTTTACATCGCCGTAACTTAGCGGTTCAGCAAAAGAAGCCGATAGAATCAGTACTAGGCTTACAAAGAATAAGTCCTGGGGGTCGAATTGTTCGATTAAAGGCAGTGCTCCAGTATAGCCGCAGCCAAATGACTGAAACGAGTAAAAGAATAAATCTGTTTGTATGTTTTTGTGTCTTAATTCCCCCCAAAAACACATACACACCCACCACCACTGCTTGACAACCGGTGTTGGTGTTTTTACCCCCCTGTAACTGATAGAATAAGCACCAGGCTTAAAAAGCAAAAACAAAAAAAAAATAAATAGTGGGGGTCGATTCAGTCAACAAAGAATTCTTCAAAGCAGTGCCCCAGCATGGCCACAGTGAAATGACTGAAACAAGTAAAACATAAAAGATATTGGTTATATTTCTACCATACACAACTTTTCGTTATACAATTCCTAATAATATTTTATTATAGAAAGGCGGTGGGAGCTGACAGAAACATTAGCAGGCCAGGTAAAATGCTTAGCAGTATTACGTTTGTCTTTACGTTCTGAGTTCAAATTCCGCTGAAGTCAAATTTGCCTTTCATCCTTTCGGGGTCGATAAATTAAGTACCAGTTGCGTACTGGGTTTGATCTAATCAACTGGGCCCCCTCCCTAAAAATTTCGGGCCTTGTGCCTAATGTAGAAAAGAATATTTAATTATAGAAATATAACAGGATTTTAGAAATTTCAAATGACTATGAGTAAAATAACACCTGAGGAAAGATGGAATGAAAGGGCTCCACAGGTAAAACAATAATGGTTGAGAACCATTGCTGTATACCATTATAGTCAAGGATACTTTTAAATTCAGTCAAAATGGAAGCAGCTTATTTTTGTCATCTTACCTTTTTTTAATTTTTTATAATTTTTTTAGTTTTCATGCTTTCTTTCTTTCTTTCTTCCCAGCAAATCTTCGTTTTGAAGTATTTAATGTCGGCAACAAAGTTTTGGTCAGTAAAACAGACATGTTGGAACGAGTTATTTTCTGGACTTGGGTGAACTCTGACATCATTGCTATCATAACAGACTCCACAGTCTACCACTGGGACCTCTGGCAAGGTGAGCATTGCTATTATTAATTGTTTAATTAAGGCGGCGAGCTGGCAGAATCGTTACCACACAGGGCAAAATGCTTAGCGGTATTTTGTCTGCCACTACATTCTGAGTTCAAATTCTGCCAAGCTCAACTTAGTTTTTTATCCTTTTGAAGTTGATTAAATAAGTACCAGTTATGCACTGGAGTCGATGGAATCAACTTAATCCCCTCCCCCCAAGCTGCTTTGTGGAAAAAATTTGAAATCATTATTAATTGTTTAATTGAATTTGCATTGCTTAATTGCTTCTGCATTCTCAAAATTCTATAACATCATGAGAAACCATGCTCTGAGCATCAAGACCAAGATCCATATATGAAGTGTTATGTCCACCTTGTGTTAATGTACGGAAGTGAGGCATGGTCTATAACATCAGGAATGAGAAGGGGCTTGGAGATCTGGGAAATCCGATAACAGTTATAGATGCAAATCTATCTAATTACTTGTCTCCTTCTAAATTCAGGCGTAACTTGGTGATCGGTCGACTTACAACACTGTTGCTTGTCTTGAGTTTACTTGGTAGAGTGTGTTTTACCAACAGATTGGTTGTTTTTAACACATTCACAAATGTTATGTTGGGCTTTGTGTCTGGGCATAATCTGAGAGCTGAATGGATCTGAACCTTCGTTATCCACATGGCTGCCTCTGTATAGTTGTTTGTGTACAATAAAGTCAGGGTGAGCTCTGATTGGCTGTATGCAAATGAGTTCATTACTGGGATCCGGAATCCTCATGGGAAAAAATATTTCACATACAGGACACTTACCCAAGGTGCCACGCAGTTGGATTGAACCTGAAACCACATAGTTGCAAAGTGAACTTCTTAATCACACAACCTGTGCCTATCTTCTCATTTACAAATCACACCCCTAATTTAGTGTTAAACCTTGATACAAAATTTTTTCCCTTTATTGTTTTAGCTTTGCCCCATGTACAACTTGCACCTGCAGTCTTTTCAGTTGAGATCAAGTAAAAATTAGTGCAGCTTATCAAAATAAAGGGATCAAAGGTCCTTCCCAAACCATGGGCCCATAAGGCCAGTTTCCTAGATTCTTTGGTGTATATACTCCCCACCTGAATGGAACACCTGTCCATTGGAGTATTACTCAGTTTTTCCAGCTGAGTGGATTGGAACAATGAGAAATGAAGTATTTTGCTCAAAAGCACAACATGTTGCTTGGTCCAGGAATTGAAACCACAATCTTATGGTAATGAGTGCAACATCCTAATCACTAATCCATGTGCCTCCTGAGACCCCCCTTTGGTCATGACTGACCATGGGATTGCACCTAGAAAGTTACCCTCCCAGGCACAAGTCTGGGCAAGGTTGTTTATGGAAGACCAGCAGTTGCCCATGCATACCAGCCTCCCCTCTCCACGCCACCAGTGTTAACCAAGGGAAAGGCAAAGGGGCCGATACAGCTTGGCACCTGTGACGTCGCAACTCATTTCTACAGTTGAGTAAACTGGAGCAATGTGAAATAAAGTGTCTTGCTGAAGAACACAACACGCAGCTCGGTCCGAGGTTGGAACTCACAACCTCACAATCGTAAGCTTGACACTCTAACCACTGAGCCATGCACCTTCATGTGCCTCCACAATGCAACATATACAGGAGTAAAGGTAATATATGTTAAATTACGAATTAAGAGCAGCTCTTGTAAACATGATTGGTTGCACATACCTAGTGTATGTGTTTCATTTATATTCCAAATTTGCTGCAGGATGGCATATTTGGCACTCAGCGTCATGTGGGGAGCTTTCTTTTGATGGTACCCCACAGGAAATTTAGCATATAAACAAAACACATTCGCTGTGTATGTGCAATCGATAGTATATATTGTTCATAGATAACCAGTCTCTTCCTCGTAGACATTGATGAAACTGTTATGTCATTATATTGTGACCAACAAAGAAAGAACAAATTATATTTCTCATATGATAAAGCTCGCTTCTCAGTTTTTTTTAGCTGAGATCAAAGTGTCGTATATTATAAAATTCTCGTTTAAAGTAGAAGAGAAAAAGAACTTAAAAAGGAGGGAGAAAAAAAATCAATAAATCTGAAATTGTTTTAGATCAATGATTATTAAATTTGATTGGGTCGGGTTAGAGATGGTGAAGTTGTAGCAACACTAGACTGTAGGAAATGATATCCTGGTGAAACTGAATGTTCTGAGTTCAAGTTCTGTTGGAAGCCAGCTTTGCTTTTCATCTCTGTGATATCAAAGAAATAAGTACCAGTTATATCCTGAGGACAACCAGCCACATCACTTCTCATTAGAACGAGCTGCACTGAGTTAACTTAGGGATTGTTTGCAAGTAATGTGGTGACTTTGATTGATGGTTAATTAATATGAAATGGAAATTAAACTATTAACAAAGCAGTGTTTTATAAAATAGAAAACAAACTGAGGTTAACGAGTCGCTTCATTAGTATTAAGATGGAAAATGACAAGATTCATTTAAATTGGCTGCTGTGGCACTAGTATGGGTGCTTCATACGTGCCACCAGCCTGGGTGCCTTTTACATGGCACCAGCACCAGTGCATTTTATGTGGTACCAGCACCAGTGCTTTTTATGTGGTACCAGCACCAGTGATTTTTTATGTGGTACCAGCACCAGTGCTTTTTATGTGGTACCAGCACCAGTGCTTTTTATGTGGTACTAGCACCAGTGCTTTTTATGTGGTACTAGCACCAGTGCTTTTTATGTGGTACCAGCACCAGTGCTTTTTATGTGGTACTAGCACCAGTGCTTTTTATGTGGTACCAGCACAAGTGCTTTTTATGTGGTACCAGCACCAGTGCTTTTTTATGTGGTACCACCACCAGTGCTCTTTATGTGGTACCAGTACCAGTGCTTTCTATGTGGTACCACCACCAGTGCTTTTTATGTGGTACCAGCACCAGTGCTTTTTTATGTGGTACCAGTACCAGTACTTTATACATGGCACCAGCACCAACAGGGCCATCAAGTGCCTTGCAAGACAAAATCCTCTCAACTGGGAGATGGAGAATAGTATTGAGGGGGGTGCAGCTTCGTGCCAGCCGAGAGGTTTACGGTATAGAGGGGACAGACATAGGTGTTTTGCTGTAGAGTAGAAAGAAGAGTGAGAAGGAGAATAAGATCTATGTATTTGTGTGTGTAAGTAAATATATACGTGTGTGTGTGTGTGTTTACATTTGCATTAATCTGAAAAATTGTGCAGTTATGGGCTGTGGTGTTATTGCCTTATCAATAGGCTGTGCATGGGTTTGAACCTTCTAAGACAGAATAGGAAATCTCTCATTTGAATCAAACAGTTAACAAGAAGGGTACCTGGCTGCAAAACCATGCTTCCATAGTAGTCATCTAACCCATGCTATCAAAGAAAAGATAACTGTAAAAACAAGCAATCAATTGCATGTCTATATCTACTGGTGTAAAAAAAAAACTATATGGCATCCTAAAATCCCTTTACACTGAAAGCTAACTTGACCATCCAATAAATAGACATTGGTAAAATGTGCACTCAGCTGAAATAAGCAATGGGGTCACTGTGATTAACTGAAGCCCTTAAAGTTGGCACCGCAGCATAGCTGCAGTCCAGTGATTGAAATCAATAAAAGAATCATATTTACAACTAACACAGTTAGGTGGAGCTTGTTGTCTTTGCTTTTTCAGCATTGGTTATTCTAAACGACAAAGACCAGTTGTTCAGCGTGACAATTAGAAATGCTATGATATTGATTTGCTCAGAGGTTCTGCAGTAAAACTGCTATAATAAACCTGACAGGGCCCGCAACTTATATAACATGACATTGCCAAACTGACTTGTTCGTTCATTCACTCATTCATTTATTTCATTCATTCCTTCATTCCTTCATTCTTTCATTCAAGTCTTTCTACTGTTTTATGTTCATATTTACATATACAGCCATAGGAACAGCTGTGCGCTTACGAATCTTGCTGCACAAGCATGTGGTTTTGGGTTCTGTCCCACTGCATGGAGCTTCAAGCAGCTGTCTTTTTGCTGTAGCCCTTGGCTAATCGCAGCCTTGCAAATGAATTTGCTAGGTGGAAACTGCAAAAAGCTCATTGTATATCTATGTGTGTATGTATATATATATATATGTGTGTGTGTGTGTGTGTGTATGTAGATCTGTATGTTTGTGTCCCCTTGTCTTGATATCACCTGATAGTTGTAAACAAATGTCACCATCGTACATGAATATATATCCACCGTTGCATGAATATATGTCCACCCTTGCATGAATATATACCCAGCTATGAGCCTATTACTTTGGAAACAAATGAAGATTGGTGACAAGAAGGACATCCGGCTGTAAGAAAAAGCTGCCTCGATGAATTCTGTGTGACCCATGTAAACATCATGGAAAAGTGGACTATGAGGATGATGATGGCAGTGGTGTACAAGTAGTAGTAGTAGTAGTAGTGGTGGTGATGGTGATGGTGGCGGTGGTGGTAGTAATAATAGTAGTAGTAGTTGTAGTAGTAATGGTAGTGGTAGTAGTAATGGTGGTGGTGGTGGTATTAGTAGTAGTAATGGTGGTGGTGGTGGTAGTAGTAATGGTGATGGTAATAGTAGCAGTAATGGTGGTGGTAGTTGTGGTAGTAGTAATGGTGGTGGTGATAGT
>NC_142933.1:106803124-106868124 GCF_046866305.1 Octopus bimaculoides
GTGCCCCTTTTTGCCTAAAAGTTGTTACAAACAAAAGGAAAATTACCACAAGTCTTATATGCAAGGTTGGACCTTCCTTTAGCTCATTTTTCTTGACTATGCTCTGCTGAAACTGGGGTGCATCCTTTATGCCATCAAACACAGTAACTGTTCAAAAGTTCACTTCAGTGTTATTTATTTGTTGTTTTAATTTTTTTTTTAAATGTCATTCATTGACTTGAAGAATTTGAGGGTTGTAACCTTTGAATGATTTGGGTATCATCTTTTTGTATCCTCTCACCAGTGCTGTACTGCATCCATTTAACTCAATCCCTCTATTTGTACATAAGTACCATGGGGTGGTGCAATTCCTATCAGATAACTGTTCTTAGCAATGTTTCCTGCATCAGATAGGAATTTGCCTTGTTCATGCTGAAAGAGAAACAAGATTGTTAAAACCTGAATGTATATTCCATTAATATTACTGATATTCTATATTTAAGAGATGAGGAATTATGTACACTATTTATATTTGATGGATATTTATCCTCATCTTGTTTATTGTTAATGTTTCAGCTGATATACCCTCCAGCCTTCATCAGGTGTCTTGGGGAAATTTCGAATCTGGGTTTTCATTCCTAAGGTATTTTTCCAATGTTGCTGCTGTTGCTGTTGTTGTTGTTGTTGTTGTTGTTGCTGCTGCTGTTGTTGTTGTTCAGGTCACTGCCTGGAATCGAACTTAGAATCTTGGGGTTAGTAGCTCGCGCTCTTAACTACTACACCATATGTCCAGGTTCAAAAATTTCCCCAAGACACCTGATGAAGGCTGGAGGGTATATCAGCCGAAACGTTGTGTTAACAACAAACAAGATCAAGACAAATATCCGTCAAATGTAAATAATGCACATAATGAATATTACTGATGTTTTAAGATTGTCTCTACAAATTTTCGATACAAGTTAGAGCAAGAACTGAAAGTTATGATGTTTCGTATATGAATACGTCTAATGTAAACAATGTTTGTATTGTTTGTGTAGACATATTTGTAGACCAAATGTCATTAATTTTCAGCACTGACTCTTAAAGTCTATAGAAAATCTATAGAGAGAACTAAAAAGCGATTGAATCACTCGACAAACACAAAAAGTAGGGCATAGTATTGACTTAGAAACATTTAATGCACTTGGTGTCATTCTGGTATTCTTCTGATTGTTTGAGTCATTTGACTGCGGCCATGCTGGAGCACCGACTTTAGTCGAGCAAATTGACCCCAGGACTTATTCCTTGTAAGTCTAGTACTTATTGTATCGGTCACTTTTGCTGAACTGCTAAGTAACAGGGATGTAAACACACCAACTTCAGTTGTCAAGTGGTGGTGGCAGGGACAAACAGATACACAAATGTATACACACACACACACACACACACATATATACACACATATATATATATATATGTATATATATATATATATATATACATATATGTGTATGTATATATATATATATATATATATATATATATATATATATATATATGTGTGTGTGTGTGTGTGTATGTATGTGTCCCAGCTGGTGCAATCAATGGAACAGCTTGCTCATGAAATTAATGTGCAAGTGGCTGAGCACTCCACAGACACGTCTACCCTTAACCTAGTTCTCAGGGTGATTCAGCATGACACATAGTGTGACAAGGCTGACCCTTTGAATTACAGGTACCACTCATTTTTGCCAGCTGAGTGCACTGGAGCAACATGTAATAAAGTGTCTTGCTCAAGGACGCAACGCGCCGCCGGGAATTGAACTCATGACCTTACGATCGTGAACCGAATGCCCTAACCACTAAGCCACACGCTTTTACACACACACACACACACACACACACATACAAACACACATACACACACACACACATATATATATATATATATATATGACAGGCTTCTTTCAGTTTCCATCTACCAAATCCACTCACAAAGATTTGGTCAGCCTGAGGCTATAGTAGAAGACGCTTGCCCAAGGTGCCACGCAGTGAGACTGAACCTGGAACCATGTGGTTGGTAAACAAGCTACTTATCACACACAGCCACTCCTGCACCTCTTTTATGATTGCATAACAAAATAGAGATCAGTAACTGTGTGTGGCTTTAAAATGTCTATAATACGAGCAAAGTGAATAAGCCCTTATCACTGGCCTGTAATTATCTCACACCCAGAAACCTGCACCTGTGAGTATCACGAAAGCTAGAGATAGGAATGATAAACTCTCTTGCTCGTGCTATACAGTCACAAACTGTGTGTCGGTAGCCAGCTGGAAAAGATGTTTTCCTTGGGCAAAACAGTAGTAACATCATCCTGTGTAGGACTGCCACATTCTGTTAGCAAATAAAACTTTACTAAAATATGGTGTCCTACCAGCAATAAATATTACTGATGTTATCTTCTATTTGAGGCCTACTAAAGTTTCTTCACAAATATCTGACACACCCTGTATATGTGTGTGCGTTATATATATATATATATATGATTTATTTAGACAGCAATAAGCAAATGCGTACCAACAAGGAGAACTATAACTGTTATTAAATGAGACTGAGGGTGTTTCAAACACCTACATTGCTAGAAATAAGAGCTAAATGCTCTAATGCTGCAGTCAAAGCACACAATTGCATACATACATGCTGATAGGGACCATAATCATCGGAAAATCTGTGGTTGAGATATTCTTAGACTGATTGGTCAGTTTCGGCATCTCAAGGCGACTACCGTACCAGTAATTGTAGGATCTCTAGGAATGATAAAAAAAAGGTACTGAAACCTATTTGAAAATGATACCAGGCTTACCATCTCTACAGGAAGTGCAAAAAATCGTGTTAACTGGAATGACTCGTGTACTGAGAAGAGAATTATCGCTGTGAAAACAACATCCATTCATGAATTTATTTATTTAATTAGTTTTTTTTTAAACACATATTTTATCTGTGAATTTGTGTGTGTAAACTGGGAATGCATACAACGAGCTTCTCTGCCCTCGGTGTACGGAAAACACTCGGCGAGAAATGGAAGAAAATTTGAAGAAAGAAGGGAAAAAAGACAACATAATAATAATAATAATAATAATAATAATAATGATACTGCAGCTGTTGATACATTCATTAACCCTAATCAGTTTCTGATTAGAAAAAGTGCTTTTTTAATTAGAATTTTTTTGTTTTTGTTGCAAATGCTGAATATCAGCTGCTTTAAAACGGAAAGCTGAAAATCCTTTAAAAAGAGCAAAAATAAAATGAAAGTTTTTGAAGGAAGGTTTAAGGGTTAGACTAATCCACACTAAACTAAAATGCCATATGACCTTCCATTTTTTAAATTTCAAGGATGCTATTTGAGGGATATTTGGCTGTCATTTCTAAAAGGTTGACCAACCACCTACAGGACTCCTTTATTGGCTCAATGTTTTGAGATTTTGTAGCTTTGTCAACACTTTCAGTATTATATCGTAGCTGTGGCAGATACTGGTGTCACATAAATTGGCACCCATGCCAGAGGCATGTAAATTCACCCTGGTATCACGCAAATGGCACACAAGAGCACCCATTACACTTAGCAAAGGCATCGAGCCATTGAAAACCATGCCAAATCAGACTGGAGTCTGGTGCAGCCTTCCAACTTACCAGCACCAGTTAAACCGTCCAACCCATGCCAGCATGGACAACAGAGTTAAATCATGATGATGATAACTCTCCATGGCAATGGACCTGGTAGAATCCTTATTGTGCTGGACAAAATGCCGAGAGGAATCTCTTCTGATTTTATGTTCTGAGTTCAAATTCCACCGGGGTCGACATTACCTTCCATCCTTTACAGGTTGATAAAATAAGTACCAGTTGTGCACTGGGGTCGTAAAACCCTCACCAGAAATGACTACCCAAAACAGACCCATGGGTTGGAGAGTTATCGCCTGAGGTGTACAAGGGTGTCATCCACCAAGCCCAGGGAATCACCAACAAATGGTGGATGCAGTGACACACTGTAACAGGGCATAAACCTCTACTACTACTACTACTACTACTACTACTACTACTACTACTACTACTACCAGATACCAAGCAGGACAACTGACTGGAACTCTTAGCTTCCTTAGCTCTTTCGTTACTGTATTTATTTTTGAGATGCTCTGTATTTCTTTCAATTAATTTTAAATATAACAAACAATTTAGTAAAATAACTTAGTTATCATTAAGCTGGTGTTAGGAGCATAAATTGTGACTATGGTTTGGTGGAAGATTTTAATTCAAAACTTATGAAAACAAGACATTTGTACTACAGAGCCAGAGGTAGTTTCAGCCGGGTTGATATCAAAAGGGTTAAGAATCGTTTCTCTATTATATATTTTAACCCTTTTCTTACCATATTTCTATTGAGATGTTCTGTGTTTCTTTCCATTAATTTTAAATATAACAAAGAATTTAGTAAAATAACTCTGTTATCATGAAGCTAGTGTTAGGAACATAAATTGTGACTAAGGTTTAGTGGAAGATTTTAATTCAAAACTTATGAAAACAAGACATTTGTACTACAAAGCCAGAACCGGTTTCAGCCGGGTTGGTAACGAAAGGGTTAAAAACGATCAGTAAATACTATTGTACAGATTGCACACTTCAGCTGCCAGGCTGGAACAAAATATATATTTTTTTTATTGCCCACAGGGAGCTAAACATAGAGGGGACAAACAAGGACAGACAAAGGGTTTAAGTCGATTACATCGATCCCAGTGCGTAGCTGGTATTTATTTAATCGACCCCGAAGAGATGAAAGGCAAAGTCAACTTCGGCAGAGTTTGAACTCAGAATGTAACGGCAGACGAAATACAGCTAAGCATTTTGCCCAGCGTGCTAATGATTCTGCCAGCTCGCCGCTGGACAAAATATAAGGATGGCACACAAAGTGCCAAAATTGAAACCCCTTTGTGACTTTTGGCATTCTTTTACAAGGGGTTAATACACAAGGTTCACAGTGACATCACATTAGTTTAATTATTGTTGAAGGTAAACAAAATAATTAGACACACTTAATTGTTTAAAATGTCTTCTCTGAAAATCTCATTTACAGGAGGTTGGAAATATTGTTTACCATTTTACCTTTTACTTGTGTCAGTCATTGGACTGCAACCATGCTGGAGCACCACCTTGAAAGGTTTTAGCTGAACAGTTTGACCCCAGTACTATTCTTCTAAGTCTGGTAGTCCCTTTTGTTGGACCACTAAGTTACAAGGCCATAAACAAACCAACACCATTGGGAAGTGGTGGTGGTTGGGGAGAAAACCAAACACACACATACACATATTTGTCTACAACAGGCTTCCACACAGTTTCTTTTTACCAATTTCACTCACATGGCATTGGTTAACCTGGGACTATAGTAGAAGACACTTGCCCGAGGTGCCATGCAGTGGGACTGAACCCAGAACTGTGTGGCTGGAAAGCAAACTTCTTAACCTCACAACCATAGAATAATTTTTTTCTTTTTTCTTCGTCTTTTTTTCTTTTTGTTTTTGTTTGATTCCACATTTGGTTTAGTGACCTTTTGTTTTTTAAAATGCTTGTCTGTTGCTTTTGGCAGGAGGACCGCATCTCTGGAGTGACACAGTTGTATAATGTGGATGAAGACATCACACAATGCATCAACTCGCATGCCGTGTGCTTCACACACTACAGGTTTGATGATAACCCTTTGCCATCGACAGTGTTTTGTGTGGCTTCCAGGGATACACAAGACAAGGGTAAAGTAAGTAGACAAGAAAGCATTTAATTTAATCATCATCATCATCATCATCATTTCACGGCCAGAAGAAACTGGGAAGAAAGAAATAAAAGGAAGAAAAGAGAGAAAAAGAAAAAGAAGGAAACCAAGTAACAAGTGTGTGTGTGTGTGATCGGTTCACAAGTTTGTTGTGTGTGTGTGTGTGTGTGTGTGTGTGTGTGGATCTATATGGCTGGTTTCTTCCATTTAACTGTCTCCCACATTCATTCAGAAGACATTGGTCAACTTGGGACCGTACTAGAAGACTCCTGCCCAAGATGTCACACAGTGGAACTGAACCCAGAGCCATGTGATTGGGAAGCAAACTCCACCATAACCTGCTATTTTATACTTAATAACTTTTTTCTAATTTAGACACAAGAAGTTGATTACATAAACCCCCCACCCACTCAGGGCTCTACTGGCACATATTTTATTCACCCTGCACCAATGGATGAAAGGCAAAGTCAGTCACCCTTGGTGGCGTTTGAACCCAGAGCATAAAGAACCAGAAGAAATACTGCTGGGTATTTTGTGTGGCACAGTAATAACTCTTGCCAACTTGCCCCGTCGTCTGATACATAACGGTCAATAGCCGGGAACTGAAAATAGAATCAATGAAAATGTCAACACAGAAATAATTCTTTTGTATTCAAGTCTGTAATATTTCAGTCTCAGATTTAAGTCATTATCAGATACTCCAGGATTAGGTTTGCAATACTTGTGTGTGTGGTGACTTTTGGCCTACACGTGAACTGTCAAACAGTATTTAATACAAACTAAGGGACAAATATGCCACAAATGTTAAGTATAAGAGGAAGATTTCATAACATGATAATAATAATAATAATAATAATAATAATAATGATAATAAAGGAAGAAATATTCAAACATATTAACTCTGTCAGAAGTATAGTTTTTGTTTTATTTAACATAAATATTATCGTAGCTGTTTCCTGAGCTGTCTAGACTTGAGGATGTGGTGTGTAGGGTGTGTGTGTGTTTTGGGAGGGGGGGGGGCTTATATTGATTGATTTTTTTTTCCAGCTATGCTTTACAGAAAAGGAATTTATATATCATCATCATCATCATCATCGTTTACTGTCCGATTTCCATGCTGGCATGGGTTGCACGGTTTGACTGAGGACTGGTGAGCCAGAAGGCTGCACTAGGCTCCAATCTGATCTGGTAAAGTTTCTACAGCTGGATGCCCTTCCTAACACCAACCACTCCGAGAGTGTAGTGGGTGTTTTTTATGTGCCACCAGCACATATGCCAGTAAGGTGACACTATGTCTATATATAGGAGTAAATGTAATGACAAGCAAGTCGATTTGCACAGAATATTAAACACATTTAATGGTGCCATATTGGACTGGAGCCTGGTGCGGCCTCCTGGCTTGCCAGACCCCAGTCAAACCATCCAACCCATGCCAGCATGGAAAATGGACGTTAAACGATGATGATGATATATATTTACCTCAAAATATCGCATCAGATAATGTCATTTATAAATATGGTTTTGTCGTATATCTATCATGTTGCACACACATTTACGCAATTGTTTACAGGCAAAGTCAACAAGACAAACAGGAAATATTTGAGTTCCTTCCATCAATCATTTAACCAGATGCCATTCTCTCATGCTGTTTGGTGGGTACTCTAAATATACTTATAGACATACTTCAATATACACAAACCACTTAAGAACTGCAGTGATTGATCACCAAATCAGACAGCTGACCAAATCGTGAATAAACCGTCTTTTATCTTTTACATGTTTCAGTCATTAGACTACGGCCATACTGGGGCACTGCCTTGAGGAGCTGTTTTAGCTGAACAAATTGATGCCAGTATTTATTTCTGTTCTTAAGCCTGGTATTTATTATGTCAGTCTCTTTCACCAAACTGCAAAGTTATGGGGACATAAAATGAGTACCAGTCACGCATTGGGGAAGCAGAAATGTTTCCTTTTCAAGCTACGCTAGGCTCATGAGAGCCAGTTTCCATGGTGTATATATTCCTCACATGGACGGGACACCGACCCGTCGCAGGATTAGTCCATTTTGCCAGCTGAACGGACTGGAGCAACCAGAAATAAAGTGTCTTGCTCAATGACACAATGTGTCGCCCGGTCCAGGAATTGAAACCACAATCTTACGATCATGAGTCCAACACCTTAACCAGTAAGCTAAATACCTCCACAGTCAGGCATTGGGGTCAATGTAATGAACATAACCCCTTCCCCAAACTTGCAAGCTTTGTGCCAAAATTTAAAACAATAACAATAATAATAATAATAATAACGATAATTAATTAATCAGTTAATTAATTATAATGAAATGTATTTATCTATGGCAGCTACATTTTGTTTAAATTCTTGTCATACTATGTCTATTAGAAATGAAACTAGTTCTAGCAACACATGTTCAAGTACTTGTTAGACAACCTCTGCTGTGTCTATCGTTCCTCTTAGAAAAAAATGGTGAATACCAAGAACTACAGCATAAATCAGCTCAAAGTTTCAAAGAGCAAAAAATTAAAGGACAGAAAAGAAAATACCAAAATTAAGAACAACATTTGCAATGTTCTAACTTTAAATGTTTTCAACTAATTTCCCACTTTAAACTGACAGTTTTGCTAATTAAACATCTCAAATTGTTCCTACTTAATCCACACCAAAGGTTAAGATAATGAGAGTTAATTACCGAGTTATAATGATCAACCTAAGCATTATTTAACTAATTTTGACTCTAGTATTTCTAGAAATGCTAATCATTTAAAACTACATTGCTTTGAGAAAATTGTGCTAAATTAAAATTACATTTTAATTAAAAATGTAATATTTTTATCTCTGTATATCGTTTAAAAATTTCTTTTTTACTCGTTTCCGCCAATGGGCTGTGGCCATGCTGGGGCACCTCCTCGAAGGGTTTAGTTGAACAAATTGACCCTGTACTTATCTTTTAAGTCTCTTTCCTTGAATTGCTAGGTTACAGGGATATGAACAAACCAACACCAATTCTCAAACACATCATCACCATCCTCATCATCATTTAACATCTGTTTTTGATGCTGGCATGGGTTGGCTGGTTTGACAGGATCAGGTGAGTCACAGTGCTGTGCTGAGCCCCAGTGTCAACCCCAGCATGTTTTCTATGGCCGGATGCCTGGGCGGTGGTGGGAGAGTAGTTTTAGGGTTAGGGAGGGGCTTTACGCCAGATGCTGAGAAGCTAAGGTATGATAGAGTAGCAAGCACAGGTACCTTACTACGGAGGGGATATGTGGCTACCCCACGTTATATAAGGATGGACAGTGATAGCTGGGGAGAAGATGGAAGTAGTGGTGGGGGGGGCGCCAAAAAAGGGGTTATGGTCAGTGGATCAGGGAAGGGAAATATCTGGATGAAGAAGGGGTAAGGTGAGAAAGAAAGAAGTGAGTTCAGGGAGATGGGGGTAGATCAGAAGTTAGTGGGGATGATGTGCAAGGTGTAGAAGCAGTGGAGAGGGAGATGTGACAGTGAGGAGGGTAGATAAGGGTGTCTGCAGTGAGTGGGTCATGGTGGTGGATATGGGGAGGTGTTGAGAATGATTGCAGGTATATGAGGTGAGGTGATAAGATGGGGGTATGGCAGAGGAAAGAACTGTCTGAAGGCAAAGGAGGAGATGATCTGTGAGAAGAGAAGTGAGGGGGTAATGAGAAGGTTTTGGCCAGGATGGAGCTAACTGGTTGTTTACAACAAAATTAGGGGCAGAGGGTGTGGGGAAATACTTGGCAGGGCAGAATGAATTACAAGCCCTAAAGCTTCCTCATAGTTCACTCATAAGGCATTGGTTGGCCCTAGGGCTATAGTAGAAGATGCTTACTCAAAATGCTGCACAATGGGACTGAACCTGAAACCATGTGGTTACAAAGCAAGCTCTTTAACCACTCAGCCATGCTCATGTTTTTGTTTTTTTTTTCACTCATTTTATTTCTTTGTAATTTCTTATATTTGATTTTTTTTTTTTTTTTTCTCTTTTCCTTTGTATTTCTTCTTCTCCAGATCCACATAATAGAGCTGGGACCTTACAAACATGGCAATTTTGCTCCTCGGAACAGTTACACAGAAATTCAGTTTACAGATGATACAGAACGTTACGACTTCCCTATCTCCATACAGGTATGCAAATGGTCTTACATTTATTTATTCCACTTTTTTTTTTCTTTTCCTTTTTGTCAAGGCAGCAAGCTGTCAGAATCGTTAGCATGGCGGACAAAATGCTTAGTAACATTTAGTTCGTCTGTACATTCTGAGTTCAAATTCCGCTGAGGTCAACTTTGCCTTTCATCCTTTCGAGGCTAATAAATTAAGTCCCAGTTGTGTACTGAGGTCGATCTAATCAATTGGCTCCCTCCCCCAAAATCTCAGACTTTGTGCCTATAATAGAAAGGATTATTTATTCCTTTTTGTATTCCAGCCCAAATGCTGTGGCCATGCTGGGGCACTGCTATCTGACAATGAACATTGCCTCCCTAGCAGGGAATCTAACCCTAATCTCTCACATGACAGGCAAGAATATTTACCACTATACTACTGAGGACCAGTTATTTATTTCTGTTCACTTTTATGCCAGCAGCTCGTTATTTTTTTATTAATGAAACAGTATCTGTTAATTCAAGTCACTATACACTAGTGACCATATATAGTCATGAGTTCAAATCTTGTTAAAGGCTAATGTGTTGTGTGGAGGCACATGGCCTAGTCGTTAGAGCAGTGGACTCATGATTGATGGATTGTGGGTTCAAATCTCAGACCGAGTGATGTGTGTGTTTATGAGCGAAACACCTAAGCTGCACGCGACTCCGGCAGAAGGTAATGGCAAACATCTGCTGATTCTTTTGCCACAACTTTCCCTTGCTATTTCCTCCTGCATCTAGCCACTCACCTGTGATGGACCGTCATCCCGTCCAGGTGGGAAACCTATACGCCAACGAAACCGGGGCACCGGCCCTTATGAGCCAGGCATGGCTCAAGAAGGAACAAACAATAACATTCACCCAACTCATTTGACCATGAAAATAGGGAGTGTTAAACCAATGCCTAGATAGAGTGAATATTTCCCAAGAATATAGCGTTTCACTTCCAAATGACAGGCTTCCCAACACAAATCAAGAGCTTACAGTGGGAATAACTTATTGGTGTGATAACCATTGATAGTAAAAGATATAGCGTGAAGGCTGTATTAGTTAATGATAGAGTAAATGAGTTACTAATCCCAATGTAAACCGAACCAAGACCTACTTAAGTCTTTTTATTTCAATTATAGATTGCCGATCGCTAAACTTCTTTTAGTCTGCTTAGTTTTAAAGTCGCTACCAGATTGGATTGGCTTAAAGTCTAAAAAACTTATGTAAAAGGAAAACGGCCAAATTTTGAAGCGTTAAGAAATAGTCTTAAAAGAGTTGTCTCCCTTAGACGAGGGAAGCACTAAAAATAATAAATACGACTTTCTATGTAAAAGAGCGGGAAGAAATTATATACTCTTTGAGGAGGAGGTTGATCGCACAAGTAGTACCTATTTTATTGCCCCCCACCCACCAAAAAAAAAAAAATGAAAGGAAAAGTCGACTTTGGCAGAATTTGAACTCTGAGCATAAAGCGACAGGAGCAAGGTCACTTTGCCCTATGTGCTAATGATTCTGCCAGCTTACCAATGGTAGTGGTGGTGGTAGTAGTAGTAGTAGTAGTAGTAATAGTAAATATAATAATAATAATAATCTTTCCTACTCTACGTACAAAACCTGAAAGGGGGCGGGCTAGTCGATTAGATCGAACCCAGTACGCAACTGATACTTAATTTATCGACCCCGAAAGGATGAAAGGCAAAGTCGACCTCGGCGGAATTTGAACACAGAACATAAAGACAGACGAAATACCGCTAAGCATTTCACCCAGTGTGCTAGCGTTTCTGTCAGCTTGGGGCCTTATAATAATAATAATAACATTTTCTTTATTAATCACAAAAGGTTCGCAAAAGTATCTTGTTTTGATTTTCGTTCTCTCTGTGCACGTAACAATATCTTATTGAACGGGCTGACACAAGCGAATAATTTATTTGCTGATCTCCATAAACAAGAACCCAAGAACCCTGGGGTAGCTTTGTCTCTCAACGATCCCTTACTTCAGTGGATCGAGTGTAATCTAAGTCTATATTGTCTGAAAGGAGAAATTGTTCTCTGTAAACAAACTACAACACGGATTAGTCTATCCACATACAGACCTTCCAGGACTTATTTAGAATGAATATGTACATTATTGTGTGTGTGTGTAGTTGTTTTTCTTCAGTCTTAGGACTAATAAGGCTAACTACCTAGTTTCCATAGCTTATTATCACGAACATCATCATCATTATTTAATGCCCATTTTCCTTATTGGCGTGGGTTCGATGGCTTGATGGGAGCTGGCAAACAGGGGAGTTACACTCGGCTCCACTTGTTAGATTTGGCAGAGTTTCTTCCCTTCCTAATACCAACCACTTTACAAAGTGTACTGGGTGTTTTTTATGTGGCACCAGCACAGGTGCATTTCACATGGCATCAGCACAGGGGTGCTTTTTATGTGGCACGAACATGGGTACTGTATGTCCATCGTTTTCTAATATTGTAGGCTATGACTTGAGAGAAATTTGGTTGCTATATCTAGCAAGCTGAATAACCATGTAGAGGTTCACTTTTTGGCTCACATAAAGAATTGTTCAAGGTCAAATCGAAGCGTAGGTTCCCATCCCCCACAAATAATTATGATATTTCTGCAATTCAGATTCTTTACTTATTTATAAATAATAAAATGTTAACTTTTACACATTTAAAAACAGTATTTTTCTTCTTTACAATGCGGTTTCAACGGCACAGACCGAGTTGTTAGGATAAAAAAGAGTTTTAACTGGTTTTGGAAATTGTATTTAGAAAAGTTATCTCCCCTTACCAATAAAGTTAAGCAAAAAAAAACCCCAGAGACGTTCTCCTAACACCTTGGAGTTAATTAATATATTTATTTTTATTGTGTTACGTATATTTTTCCTTATTTGTATTGTGAAGGGTACACTTTTACTTGTTTCAGTTATTTGCCTGTGGCCATGCTGGAGCACCGCCTTTAGTCGAGCAAATCGACCCCAGGACTTATTCTTTGGAAGCCTCGTACTTATTCTATCGGACTCTTTTGCCGAACCGCTAATGTTACGGGGATGTAAACACACCAGCATCAGTTGTCAAGCGATGCCGGCGGGACAAACATATGCACACACATACATATGTACATATATACGATGGGCTTCTTCCAGTTTCCGTCTACCAAATCCACTCACAAGGCTTTGGTCGGCCCGAGGCTATAGTAGAAGATATTTGTCCAAGGTGCCACGCAGTGGGACTGAACCCAGAACCTTGTGGTTGGTAAGCAAGCTACCTACCACACAGCCACTCCTATTTGTATTTCTAGGCTTGCTTACCTTCTGGCACTGCTCGATGGTAATGAAAGGCTTCTAATGACTGTCTGCTCAGTAATATGGTTGTCTTGTCTTCACAGTTTACTACACACCAGAGACAGCATCCAGTAAGGCCACAGCATTGTCCCTACTCCACTGATGACCTTCAAAAATAGAAATAATAATAATAATAATAATAATCCTTTCTACTAAAGCCACAAGGCCTGAAATTTTGGTGGCAAGGATCTAGTTGATTACACTAACTCCAGTGTTTCACTGGTACTTGATATTCGACTCTGAAAGGATAAGTTGACATCGACCGCTAAGCATTTCGCCCGTTATACTAAGGATTCTGCCAGCACACTGCCTTTACATGATAATAATGAGCTTATTGTGTACAGTGCTGAGGTGCACTGCAGTTTGGAAAGATTTCGTTTTGGCTATTTTCCTTTTTTCCATACTGTTTTACTTCAATTTTTATTCACACACACATTATGATGCTTAGAAACCTAATAAAAATGTACAAAATGTTTGCTTCAGGTCAGTGAAGAATATGGCCTTCTCTACATGGTGACCAAATATGGTTACCTCTACCTGTGCGACATGGAAACTGCAGCTTGTCTTTGTGTCACCAGAGTATCAATTGACATTGTCTTCACTTCGACGCTCAACAGCATCTCTCAAGGAATCTTGGGGGTCACGCGGACAGGAAGGGTAAAGTTAACATTTCTTTCTTTCTTCTTTTTCCATTCGCTTTTGTTCATTGATTTGTTGGTTGGTTGGTTGGGCCCTATCTTGCCCAGGATATTAATTGTCTGGAAACCGTTCAGTGACGTGCAACCAAGAGAAAACCCTCCATCAGGCATTTGCCATATTCTGAATGCCTTACTCCCCTGGGTATGGATACATTGAAACTCCGACATCTGGCAGACGCCTATAAAATTATTAACCATCTTACTAACATTAGCTCTGAGCACCTTTTCAAATTCCACCTGTCTAACACTCATGGACATGTTTACAAAGTCAGAAAACAGCACAGCTCCCATGACTTTCGGAAACACCTTTTCACGCTAAGAGTTGCTGAAGTATGGAACAATCTGCCAGCATCAGTTGTTAGTTGTCGGAGCACTGCATCCTTCAAATCTTCCATGCTTCCTGAGATTTGCCAACACTACACCTGATTTTCTCCCCTCCCTACACGCACAAGCATGTATCCGACTTATACACTGTTCACTTTCCAGACATTTGTACAATACTGCATATGCTTTATACGCACTTTTGACAGGTTGTAGTGCACCTGAGCACTGTATACAATAATTTCATTATCATCATTTAATGTCTTTGTTTAATGGGGTGGATTCTTCGACAGGGTCCAACAGGCCCAAGAACTGGATTGTTGCTCCACTGTCTACTTTGGCATGGTTTCTGTAGCTGGATGTGTTGTAAGTGTAATTCTAACTTGGACCTTGAGTAGAAAGAAAGGACCACCTTAGGTCGTGAATGACCATAGGATTGCACTTAGAAAGTTCCCCTCCGTGGCACAAGCCCGGGCAAGGTTGTTTATGGAAGACCATCAACTGCCCATGCATACCAGCCTCCTCTCTCCATGGCACCTTGTTATCCAAGGGAGAAGCAAAGGGGCCGATACAGCTTGGCACCTGTGACGTTGCAACTCATTTCTACAGCTGAGTTAACTGGAGCAACGTGAAATAAAGTGTCTTGCTCAAGAACACAACACGCAGCCCAATTTAGGAATTGAACTCATTACCTCATGGTTATGAGCCCAATGCTCTAAATTGAATACTAGACTAATACAATATAACCCATTGAATTCCATCGAAGAAGAAAAGGACAATTGGGAAAAACAAAACTGTCTGTCAGGCAAAACCCAGATCAAGAATGCACGCATGAAAGAGAGACTCACTTCCACGGACGCAATAGGCTGAATGCTATGTTCACATACTAAAAGACTATTGGCTGTCTTATCCCTTGGAGCATTGGTTCCCAAAGTGGGCAGTATTGCCCCCTTGGGGGTGGTGGAAAGTTCCAAGGACAAAATAAAACTTAACATAATGAACCCATTATTTTGAATCACTACCCCATTATTGCCCCACTTTTCTTTGTGAGAGTAGTCAAGTTTTTTTCAGATATTCTCATTTTGAAAATCTCATCTCTGGCTAATTGTTGAGAGGACGTTGATGTTGCCTTGGCGGAGGTTTGCGCTCTCTGAATGCTCTTGTTATGATATACCATGGAAATTGTCCAGGGACTCAACAGAAAATGCTTATGTAAATGTCATACTTCTGTAAATAAAATTAAGAAAAAGCAAATATGATGCCAAATGCTTTTGCCTTTTATATGTGTGTGTGTGCGTAAGTGGGTGAAAGTATGTGGCATAATGGTTAGGGTAATTGACTCAGGGTCATGAGTTCAATTCCTGGAGACATGTTCTGTCCTTGAGCAAGACACTTCATTTCACGTTGCTCCAGCCCAGTCAGCTGGCAAAAATGACTTGTACCTGCAATTACAAAGGGGCTAGCCTTATCATATTCTACGTCATGCTGAATATCCCTGAGGACAGCATTATGGGTATGTGTATCTGTGGAGCGCTCAGCCACTTACACTTTAATTTCACGAGCAGGCAATTCCATTTATTGGATCGACTATCATAGCTGACAGAGTTCTAGTCTGTGTGTGTGTGTGTGTGTGTGTGTGCAGTATCGTTTGAATGCTCTATCGTTTTACTCGACTAATTTTTTTTCTTTATCTTTCAAACAGATATTAAGCGTTGACATCAAGAAAGACCTTCTGATTGCCCAAATCCGAGAAAGTGCCAAGTGGGCAAACCAAGCGAACCGGCTGGAGCGTGTTATGGCTGGGAAAGGACAAAACAAAGAGGAATCAAGCAAGAAAGATCAGATTCCGCACAAAAACAAAAACCACAATAACAACAACAACTTGAGCTTCCAGGTTAATAATAATACCAACACCAACCGCACCACAACCACTAATAACACCACAACCACCATCACAACAACAACAAGAAGCAGTATTGCTCATGTTAGTAGTAGTAGCTGTAGTACTAGTTGTAGCAGTAGCATGATGAAGGATTGTTCTAAGGTGCCCCTGTTATTATCACCGTCCAGTCTACCGACAATTTGTTATGAAGACAGCGACAGCCGAAGTAGCCACAGTCAGGAGGAGGCAAGTGAAAGCGATTCATAACAGACACAGAAAAACATATGGATGCATCTAGAACTTCTCTCAGATTTCCCTCTAAAGTTACTAGAACGTGACATTGGTGCCGTGTCATTGTATGAGGTGAGATTAATTTGTCCATATGTAGAAAACCACAGAAGAGGAATATAGATATAGATGAGACACAGTCGATGCTATGTCGCTAAAAACATAAGGCAGCTTTAATCAGAACAGTCAAGATTAAAAGAGGGAAAAAAACAACAACAACAACCAAACAAACCAAATGAACCAAAGAAAAAGCAAAAAAGAAAAAAGATGAGGGTTATTCCCTTCTTGATTGTGAATAACATTCTACACTGCCAAAATGTTTTTTTCGTTTTATCCCAAGTGTTTGGTTTTTGAACAACTCAATGCAAAATTCTGTGCAAAACAGTGCAAATAAACGTTCATGCTGCAGCGGTCGTTGCATGCATGTGTTGCAGGCAGACATAAGTATGTATGTGTGTTTGGCAAAACGGATGGAGATGTGTGATATCTCTGCAAAAACGCATACATGACTTTCTGAGTAATATGAAGTATGTGTATATGTATGTATGTGTGCATAAATGTGTGTGTGTGTGCATGCGCATATATATATACATACATTCATATTTTATTTGTGGTTAACAAAGCTACCAGCGGTTTCATGTAGAGAATTCTCTTAGCAATTATCAAGCTTACCACATAAAAAAATTGGTACTTGTCTGTGATTCTCCTCCAAGATGGAGATGAGTACAAGCATTTCCATGTGGCGGGCTAGATAATTGTTAAGTGATTTCTATCTGCATGAAACCATTGGCAACCCTGTTAACCCACACATAAACAATATTTATCCACCAATGTGGTGTTGAGCACTCATTCTCACTGTTCAATATTAGCATATATATACATATATATATGTGTGTGTGTATGTATGTATATATAAAGAGAGAGAGAGAGAGAGAATATAAACATACAGGCATATTTTGGCATGCATCAAACTAGTCGCCTGGTCTGAAATGGGAATCGATGGAAAATATTATTACCATATTTTGACTGCAGTTATACGTGAAGGAAGGAAAACGATGTGAGCTGTCAGGGCATTTATATTGTGTTCATTTTTTTGCGACTGAGAAAAAATACGGAGGCAAATTTTATGTTTTAAATATAAGAATTCTAAATTTGAAAATTAATATGTATGTATGAAGAATAAAAGTCAGTGTGTGTGTGGAGAGAGAGAGAGAGTGAGAGAGTGTATGAGTTTACATTTATTTTGTACAAAACCATGAGCTCTCATTATGTTTGTGATAGAAGTGTGTAGAATTAATCTGATATATGCATGTTGTATATGACTATGATTCATATCTAAGGGTAGTGTTGAGCCATCCTTCATATCCAAAGGACTCTGCCACCATCTGTAACCTGTGTATTGATGAGGATAATGCATTAGTGGCATGGATTGTTTTGTTTTAATTTGTAAAATTAGATTACATTTTGATTTACATTTATAGAGGGTTTCATCAAACTTTTATCTAGAGCTTACATTATTTTGTTTTACAAAAATATGTCACTAATATATATATATAAATATACGCACATGCACACACAGGGCTGTGGGGTCAGAGTCGGAAACAATTAAGGGGCAGCTGGAGTCGATAAAACTATACTGACTCACAATGTCTTTATTCTTTAATATAAACCAATAATAACATATAGGCTGACTCAAAGTACAAGCGTATGCATATGCTTTATGAGATATGTAGACTATAATTACTTAATTACATAAAGAGGAGTCAGAGTCGGAGGTGCCATTGGTACAGAAGTCAGAATCAAGAGTCAAAGTTTTTTGTTTTGACTCCACAGCCCTGCATACACACACACGTCATATATATATATATATATATATATATATATATATATATATATAATAATAATAATAATAATAATAATAATAATTAGCGGTGTTTATTTACTTTTGAGATGTCCATGTACATGAAAACAATGATATATTTATACACATGCACACATCCATCAAATATGTGTCACTTGCATATTTTTCATTTTAAAATCTAACACCCTCTCACTGCAATAAATGCAAAAGCCTATACAAACACATGCTTCCGCATAGTCCTGATTTTATGTAACTCACATGCAGGCTTGCATACATACATATAGCCACATAGTTTATTAGAATCCCAAACCAAAGGAATATATTCTAACATCAAAACAATTGCATTGCTTCCCTCCTACTCAAGAAAACCACCCAGGCTCGTAATTCTTGACCGAAATTTCTGACAAGTATAACAGTGGATCTGGACTTTAAGCCAACTGGTCAATGCAATAGACATGTTTTGGACTTCCTCAATCCCACTTTCACCATTTGCCTTAAAGACCAGATCAAATTTCTCCATAATTTTCTAGATTTTCACCCCAAAACTTAGTTTTTTGCTAGGAGTTACCCCCCTTGCTTTTAGATTTTTAACTTTTTATCACCACATTTGTGTTGAATTACATACACTGCCTTTGTTTCAATTTATTTTTTTTTTAAATTGAAAAATTCAGTTAAATAATGTTGTCATAAATCAACATGAGATTTTGAAGGAAGGTTTTAAATTTAGATCCTTTTAAAACATGAAATTTGTATCAAAGAACCAGGATCTCAGGCATGGTTATGGGCAGAGATAAATTTTTTGGCTAAATTTAGTTGGATAAATTTCTAACTTCTTTTGTTTATTTAAATTGTCCATCTTTTCATTTTTTTTCACCTTGCCTGGTCAATTCTGTTCAGATGAAATTCTGTTATTGCTGCACATTATGAATTAGCCCAGGGCACTTTAATATATGTGAAATATATGTTATTTTCCAAGGATGGTGGAGTGAAGTTAACTCATGCCAAGCAGTACTTATTATTATTTTTTTTCCCCTCTGATTTTTAAACTCTACCACAATCGGTAGAATAATTACCAGGTATCATTTTCTTTGATAGTATCCGTCCTCTGCAAACTTCAATTTCTTGTGCCAGTGCAAAAGAATCAAATATATATAAATAATCCGGTGTATGTAATTGAAGCAGTATTAAATTAAAATAGCCATCTATATATTATACTTAATGTATATACACCACTGACAGGCAATATATTTCCTTTGGTATATGTTTTGTTTTGAAACACTGCATGTCCATAAGAGGTTAGCTTATTTTGGATGAAAGCTGCAGTGACTTGCCCTTTATCCTATAAACTGGCCATATCTGGCCTCTCACACCAACCATATAATGTCATTCTAAAAGTAAACAGTCACATCATCGATATCTCAATGCTACAAGATAATGCATGATTAATTACGAATGTGAATAAATAAGCATTACGTTTGACAAAGTGATACAAATGCTAAAAGTTTGAATGAGATGAGAATTGAAGATGAGGGAACAAAGGTGGCCCTCAATGAGTTAGAAATATGTTCTTCCAAACACCAAGTGTGATTGTGACCCAGAACCACAAACTATGGGAACCTGTTGGAATGCCTTCCTCTCATACAAAAAAAAACCATGTTCTTCTGTTTTCCTTGTATGAGGAAGTTGCAGACAAATATATTCCCATATGGCTGAAGTTTGTCCAGATTCCACCTAATAGATAACAGCATCAACAATGGAGAAGGAAAGATCCATGTAGTGGGGGCTCCATTGTGATTGTACTGCTCCCACTAACACCACATGTAAAGAAGCAACAATATATCATTGATGCAGGCATCTTGGATATTCCGATTGCACAACAAAAGTTTAACCATTTGTTTGTTTGTGGTGGCAAGAAGTTTTAGTCTTCAGTTGTGCTAGACTGTGATTAGGGTTTGTGAGGGTGAGTTGCACCAGATCATGACTTTTGGTCTCTCTTCCTGGACTTTCTGAACCAGTGGCATACATATATTGTGTGTGTGTGTGTGTGTGTGTGTGTGTGTGTGTGTGTTGTAAGATCATTCCAAGGTTTATTTTTTTTGCACCAAAATGTAAGTAGGATGTTCTTAAAACAAAATTTTTTTAAAACTGTTTACAAATGTTTGTGTGTCTGTGTTTGTCCCCCCTTCCATTGCTTGACAACTGATGTTGGTATGTTTGTGTCCCCTGTAACTTAGCGACTCGGCAGAAGAGACCGATAAAATAAGTACTAGGCTTACAAAGAATAAGTCCTGGGGTCGATTTGTTCGACTAAACGCAGTGCTGCAGCACGGCCGCAGTCAAATGACTGAAACAAGTAAAAGAGTAAATGTTGGTTTGTTTATGTCCCCCATAACTTAGTGGTTTGTCAAAATGGCTGGACATAGAGCAGGGACGTACTGAGATGACCAGCACTATGAATATGTTGAATGAAGCTCTGAGGTGTGAGTCCAGCAGTGATATTGCTAGTTTTTGTCTTTCTGCTTGTTAAACCTTAACTACTGATTGATGAGTTTGTTCTATGCAGTCCACCATAGAAGTAGTCTTCATATTCATAGACAGGACAAGTCCTTTTAATGAAGGTTTAAAACTCGTCAACTACTTCCAACCAGGTTTACTGGCCTTCCAATATTGTTGACTAGCAGCAACATGTGTTCAGACAGTTCAAGTCAGCACAGGAAAGGGAGCTGGTTGCTAGCTGGAAGCCAGCAGGAAAGAAGCTAGTCTGAAAGAGAATAGCCAGAACCCTTATCAAAGATTCTGTCTTTCTGTGACAACCTGGAACTTTTATCTCAATAAAATTCATCTGAATGTGAAGTAGACATAATAAAATTGTTTAAAATGTTAGCGTGTGTGCATACATGCAGTTGTGTGTGTTTATTAACTGGTATCTCCTCAAACTACTGAATACACACTTTGATACGTACCCCATTTGTTATTTGCTTTTTCACAGTCACACCATGCAATATATATATATATATATATATATATATACATACACAAGGTCCCAGGTGGGTAAAAAGATAATATTTAAAACTGTAAATATTATGTAAATTTTTACTTGGGACTTTTGCATGAACTCTCTGAGTGGTTGGCGTTAGGAAGGGCATCCAGCTGTAGAAACTCTGCCAAATTTAGATTGGAGCCTGGTGTTGCCATCCAGTTTCACCAGTCCTCAGTCAAGTCGTCCAACTCATGCTAGCATGGAAAGCGGACGTTAAACGATGATGATGATGATGATGATGGTGTTGAAAGCAGAGATGGTACAGAAACAATTCTAACCGGTCATTAAGGATGTATAAAAGTCTTTCTTTGTCTTCTTATCTGGAGATATATATATATATATATATATATATATATATATATATATATATATATATGTATGTATATGTAAACAATTGCAGCATGGAAGGTGTTTATAAGCCATTTAGAAACACACAAAAACCGTTAGATTCACTTCAACGTATAAATTTAATTTGCGACCTGTTCACTGACAAAATTCCATATGATTGTGTGTGTGTGTGAATGTCAAAATTATTAAATGCATAAATGGTACAAATTTCATTTTATTTTTCTAACCATTGAAGCTTCAAAATTTTCGCAGGATTCTGTTTACACAAACTTATCATCTATTTTCCTTTCCTGAAACACAAATTCTAAGCAGTGCAAAACTTTTAAATATTATTTTTACTACAAAAATTTCTTTTGATATATTAATGTGTAATTCTTGATGGCAACCATTAAAAATAAATAATTAGGAATATGCATGCAGTGTACATGTGTAAGATATACATACAGACATAGACATATATTGTGTGTGTGTGTGTGTGTGTGTTGTAAGATCATTCCAAGGTTTATTTTTTTTGCACCAAAATGTAAGTAGGATGTTCTTAAAACAAACATTTTTTAAAACTTTTTACAAATGTTCGTGTGTCTGTGTTTGTGCCCCCTTCCATTGCTTGACAACCGATGGCGGCGTGTTTGCGTCCCCTGTAACATAGTGGCTCGGCAGAAGAGGCCGATAAAATAAGTACTAGGCTTACAAAGAATAAGTCCTGGGGTCGATTTGTTCAACTAAAGGCGGTGCTCCAGCATGGCTGCAGCCAAATGACTGAAACGAATAAAAGAGTAAATGTTGGTTTGTTTATGGCCCCCATAACTTAGTGGTTTGGCAAAAAGAGACCAATAGAATAAATGCCAGGCTAAAAAAAAAATAAGTACTGGATTTGATTTGTTTGACTAAACCCTTTATGTTGGTGTCCCCAGCATGGCTGCAGTCCAATGACTGAAACAAATGATAAAAAAAAAAAGAAAAGAAAATTTATATTTCTTCATTTATTAAGTCTAATTGTATGTGTGTGATTGGCAGTGATTTTCAGTTACAATACACAACACACAAAGTACTCCACAATATGAAAATAGTGAGAGTGTATAATATATTTCAATGATAATCCTACTAACAAGCAACAATCATGGCTCCAAGTTCCCTGCCATGCAGAGCCTTGCACTTTTTAGATGGACATGTTGTTGACTTAAGTCTACAACATGTCCGTCTGAAGAGTGTAAGGTTTTCCTTTGCATGAAACTCAGAAGCATGCTTATTGCTCTTTAGTTATGATTGTCTTGAAATTCTGTGTGTGTGAAAGACTTTTCTATAATGAAGTATGGAGTGAGAGAATGAGAGGGAATGATAGATGCTGATAAGCATGCTTGCTTGCAGTTTGTATATATTCCTGTATACACACCAGAAGAATAGATAAGCTCATGTCAATTGAAAGACAAGATTTATCTTCTCTGCCATCTGTGCAAGAAAGTCTATATTTGACTCTAATATTTAGGGATTGTAAAAAGGAATAACAAAAGGTGTCTTTATTATGTTTATTGATGCTTTTTGAGTGAGTGTGAGGTGGGACCCCACACTGTAAATACAGAAAGAGAGAAAGAGAGAGAGAGAAGAGAATTGGGTTACAAAACTTTCAGCTTTAAACATTTTATTCTCTGTTATCTGTTTTATGTATGATAGCTGCAGGTTTGTTTCCCTACTATGTGGTCTCAGGTTCAGTCCCACTGTGTGGTACCATGGGCAAGTGTCTTTTACTATAACCCTGGGTCGACCAAATCCTTGTGAGTGGATTTGGTTGAGAAACTGAAAGATGCCTCTGTCTTGTGTGCACATGTGTGTGTACTTTTTTCTTGAGGTCACATGACTGTAAACAGGCATTATCATCATCAGACAAAGGATGTTGCTCACATCCAGTCTTCCATGGCAAACATGTCTGACCTAAGGGAAACATCGCCTGCAGGGAAACTGACAAGGGTTGGTAACAGGAAGAGCATCCAGCCATAAAAAAAAAAATCTACCCCAACAAATCTCCTCAGAGTCATGCAAGCATGGGAATATGGATATTAAATGATGGTGATGTTCACCTGAGAGAAATTACATCAATAGACATGTCTCCCTAAATAAAAACATCCATTTATGAACACACACACGTTTATGCATTTATAAACATATACATGCACGCAGATAATTACAAGAAACATATAAACACTTTATGAATGACTGCATCTATAGTTTAATTACTGCATTTTTCCCTCTAAATAATTATTCAAATCATCATAGTGTTTTTCTAAATCTATTCTTTTGCCTATAACGTAGACAGAGGAGCAAACCAACTTAATATTTTTAACATTAAAGAAGAACGTTGTAGCTTTGCTTGAAGCATTGTGATAAAGAAGTAAAATAATAATAATAATAATAATAATAATAATAATAATAAAATATTCAGACAAATACATAACAAAAACACCAGGACTTACAAATATATATAACATACAGAAAATTGCACTACTGGGCACTGCACACATCCTACGCAAAACACTTTCAATACAGTAACCATAAGAGCATCACAGCACATACCCAAGGCACACAGAGCTGCGCTCGGTAGTGAAGTGAAAGCATGCTATAAAAATAAAACTACTGAATAATAATAATAATAATAATAATAATAATAATAAGGAAGATGGAGAACTTTTTACAATGCGAAAATGAGAAAGTTTTATAGCCTTCAGGTATTTCGTGCACAAAGACTCATCAGAAGAGAGCAGAATCAAGAAATGCGAGTCTATGCAGTGATGGCCACATTGACTCACATTTCTTGACTGTTTTACTTCTGACGATGGGAGTTTGCGTCCAAAATACCTAAAGGTTATTAACCGTTTCTCTTTTCGCACTGTAAGAAGCTGTCTGTCTTCGTTATTTTGTTGTTGTTAACATTAGTTGTATTTAATAACTAAATTCCAGGAGAACTTGCTTCATATATTTCTTTTTTATCTTCCAACATTTTCTTTATAACCTAAGTTTGTTTACATCATAAAAATTCAGAAACTCCAAGAGATATGAAGTAAATTATTTTTAATAGGCACAGGAGTGGCTGTGTGGTAAGTAGCTTGCTTTCCAACCACATGGTTCCGGGTTCAGTCCCACTGCATGACACCTTGGGCAAGTGTCTCCTACTATAGCCTCAGGCTGACCAAAGATCTGTGAGTGGATTTGGTAGACGGAAACTGAAAGAAGCCCGTTGTATATGTATATATATATATATATATGTTTGTGTGTCTGTGTTTGTCCCCCCAACATTGCTTAGCAACTGATGCTGGTGTGTTTACATCCCCGTCACTTAGCAGTTCAGCAAGAGCGACCAATAGAATAAGTCCTGGGGTTGATTTGCTTGACTAAAGGCGGTGCCCCAGCATGGCCGCAGTCAAATGATTGAAGCAAATAAAAGAAGTTAAAGTAGATAAAGCTATGATTAACAGCTTGTAAAAACCCCTTGGATGGAAAGAAGTCAGACTGCTCATGGGACAGGCATAATGGTATAATGTTCACAGATGTGAGCTCATATCCCATGTGCAGTTTTTGACATCTTTCCATCCAAGGTGTTTTTTTAAACCCATTTATTCTACACGCAGTTAATAGAAAGAATTATTTATAACTTTTATTTTCTTCAATTTCCACCATTAAAAAATTCATTTTATACTTTTTGGAACTTTCTAAATTCTTACAGTCATCATCTTAGAATCTTTTCTGGTAAGAAAAAAGCTTCAAAGATGGAGTGAGGAAATCTATTGCTTTGGTATAAATGGCCAGGACATCTTTCATGTTCACAGAAGATATGGGTTCGAGTCCCGTGGGTAGAATTTGACCCTTTTTTTTTCTTTCCATCCAAGGAGTTTTTTTCAGCTTAACATTCCTTATGCTATTATTTATAGATTTATTTTTAGATTGAGTTTCATCATTAAAAATGATTTACCTCCACACTAAATAATTTTTAATTAATTTATTTAGATAAAAATTTTAATGACATAAATTAAGAAATTTGGCATGAAAATATTTTTGAGGCATTGATCTTCTATATTTTCCAGTTTAAAATAATTCATTGAAGTTTTATTTGACATCACAGAATAATTAATTATGGAGTAATTTTGGTAAAGCAATATTTTGGTGGTGGTGGTGGTGGAGCATCTTACATTCAACAACAAAGATTTAAGTTGATCAATCAACTGAATTACCTGCTCCTGTTTAGATGATTGAATACTCCAGACGTGTGTACCCCTTGATGTAATTCTCAGGCAGAATCAGTGACACAGTGTGTGCGATGTTGTTGTTTCTTTTGAATGACAGGTAAAATCCACCCGACAGTCTTCTGTAGAATTTCCATCTTCCCAATTTCACTTCCAAAGTATGGATTGAACTAATGCTGTAAAAAATGACATTTTCTCAAGGTGACACACAGAAGGATTGAACCAAAGACCTTGTGGTTATGAAGCAAACTTCTTAGCCATATGACCATACAGCACCAAACTACTATTACTGTACTTTTTTACTGTCCAAAATGTTGTTAGATTCTCCAAATTAACAATTGCAGGAAGCACTCCTTAAGGCTAGCATGTTTATACTTTTAAACCTCTCACAAGATTTTAAAATTCCAGTGAATGGAATGAATGATGGAAAGCTTTCAAAAGAGAGACAGACCCAAAAATCGATATCCATTTCTTTTAGTGACTTTGCAGTAGACAGAACTAGACAGGTGCTGCTACAGTGTTTCTAGTCTTGACTACTGATAAAGCATTATTACTCTGACTGTTATGCATTTATCTCCTAATATAATAATGAGCATAGTGCTTATATATATTTGTGTTTGTTCAGAATCATGCCGGACAAGGAGGAAGGAGAGAAAATAGTAATTCAGTGAAGGAGAAGTAGTGTGAGTAATAGCCCTGACTGAGAGGGAGTGAAAGAAAGTAATAACAATGAGAGAAAGGAAAGGGTGAAAAAAGATGTCACCGTTTCAACTCTGTATATGTGTGTGCGTGTACAAGGGAAGTATGTGAATGCTTGTGTGATCGTTATGTATCTTATTTATATATAAAATACTACAATTAGCCATCATTATTGACGGTGGCACATGGTCAGCTAGTTAGTTTTATAAAAGGCTGTGTAGAAACAATGCATGGAATAGAAAGTAGAGAATCAGACTAAATGGTTTAGAGCATTTATCTCCCTTCTTCTCGGTTCCAAATTCAAAATAAGCTTGACCTTTCATCCTCCCCCTTACACTAGCTGATAGAGCGAATACCAGTAATAAATCAGGGGGTCATCAATGTAATCAATAATAATCTTTCCTTTCAGCAAATGGCCCTGTACCTCTTTATCAATCTATCATTATATTTTATAGAAATTTTCTTTTCTTAATTTCATTTGCAGAATAATTATTATTAATAATAATAATAATACTTTCTGTGTTAAATGAATACTTGCAGTGTTATTATTTTTATTTTTTTTCTTTAGGAGAATTTGTCATCTCCTGTTTGAAGCTTGTTATCTCTCATAAGTCAATTGAAAGAAGATATTTACTTCCTTTTGTGTTTGGTCTGCAAGATTCTTGATGTGGATTTGCGTGTGGAAACAGATTTTGTGGTATCTTGGAATGGTATGTTTATCATAGGCATAACGATCTTCCCAAGATACAACAAAATTAATATGTCAATATTCACCTCATTCATTTGCTAACCCTCAATGTGCTTTTTTTTTTTTGTAGCACTGTTTTGTGAATATTGATAGTATCAGGTGTTTGAGACTTTTTTTTTTTTTTTTTGTTAAAACTGATTGACACATTCTTTTTTTTTTTTTTTTTTTATCCTTACAATTGACTTTGAAAGTTACCCTTCTGGAATTTGAATCTGCCTTCATTATATTCTGAAATTTGTACCTGGAAGGTTTAACTGGTACTGCTGAAAATTTGAACAACACGAAAGAAAAGAATGAAAATATAAGAAAAAACAAACAAGAAGCTATTTTTGTCCAAATGCCTCATGTCTAACGCCATGGTAATATAACCAAGATTTCCCATCTTTTACAACAGGTTCAAGGTATTTGCTGAGATTAAAATGACAAGCTGGAACCCTTTTCTTTTTTTTTTTTTTTTGAGACTTACAACAGCAACAGAAGAAAATAGAAATAAAATGTGGTGTTAATTATAATAATTAACTCAATAAAACACCTGCTGCTAATATGATCAGCTGTCATATTAACCTAATGACTCAGTACCTCTGCTGTTGAGACTTTTAAAACTTTGGATATTTTTTATTAATAAAACATTACGAAAGACGAAAAGAAATAAAATTCAAGGTAAACAGACATGACTTTCAAAGAAAGTCTTAAAAAATGGTTTTCTGTCTTTGGAGAAAAAAAAAAAAAAAAAAAAAGACAAAGAAGAAACAAAAGATAGTTTTGTTTTTTTTTGCTGCAGAAAGCTAAATTTTGTTTATTTTTATTCTATTTATTTATTTTTTTTTTTTTTGTAATGAGGTGCCTGCATAGAAAAGCCTTCACTGCTGCTGATATATATATATATATATATATATATATATACATATATATGGTATGTATATATATGTGTGTTATGTATAAATAACTACAGATTTTTTTTTCTTCAATTTTAAAATATATTTTATCATTTTGTAAATCTATGTAAATACAAATTTTTTTCACATCAATTGAATTTTGTCTTTGTAAAATTATTTCAAAATATATGTTCTGTTTATGTGTGTGTGTGTGAGTGTACAAACCTTATATATATATATACACACACACACCTATGTCTGTGAAGAACAAGTTTAATTCATACAAAATTGAGGTAAATTCGAAAGCAACAGGCTATTCAAATCAACCAGACTTTTGCGGGGGTGGGTGATGGAAACAAGTCAACTGGTCTGCCTTACATTGAAGGACTTGACTAACTGTCCTAGTGTGGACACAAAGAAAAGAGAACTAATCACTCATCAATTGGGGCTGGTTTGAAAATATCCTTTAGAAAGCTAAAGGATGGCTCTATAGCAATAATTTAGTCTATTCATTAAGAGCCAAAAGTTTCGTACACGAGAGACATTTCCATGCCATTCAAAAACACATTGCCTCCTTGGATATCTCTAAGCTGTTGTCATAGGATTAACATGGAAAAACAAATCCAGTTTAAACACAACAGCATAATCAACAATCAACCCCTAAACAGTTATTTCCTCTGGTTGGTAAGTGGCAGTGAATGTTTTGTTATGGGAAGGATTCATATTTAAAGCTGGATATAACAACAAAACATTTAATTCTGATAACTATCTTAAACAATCACAAAATATTTTCAATGCTGAAAAGAAAACTCAAACAGCATTTCAACTCTGTGTCCGTATATGTGTGTGTATGTGTGTGCATGTACAAGGGAAATATGCAAATGTTTATATTTGTGATTACTATGGACCTAATTTTGTACCTTATTCATATATATAAAATACCACAATTAGCTGTCATTTTTTATGGCACAGGGTCAGTTAGTAATAATGATAATAGTAATAATAATAATCCTTTCTACTATGGGCACAAAGCCAGAAATTTTGGTGGAGGGCACCAGTTGATTAGATCGACCCCAGTACACAACTGGTGCTTAATTTATCAACTCTGAAAGGATGAAAGGCAAAGTCAACCTTGGCGGAATTTGAACTCAGAACATAGCAACAGGTGAAATACTGCTAAGCATTTAGCTCGATGTGCTAACAATTCTGCCAGCATGCTGCCATATTAATATTAATAATAATAATAATAATAATAATAATAATCCTTTTTACTATAAGCACAAGGCCTGAAATTTGAGGGGAGGGGACTAGTTGATTACATCGACTTCAGTGTTTCACTGGTACTTAATTTATCAACCCCACAAAAGAATTTGAACTCAGAACATAGCGACAGGTGAAAAACTGCTAAGCATTTCATTCAGTGTGCTAACGATTCTACCAGCCTTAATAATAATAATAATAATAATAATAATAATAATAATGATGATGATGATGAGGCTGGGAGTGATATCATTGTTAGTGATACCGACAACTGATAGAAGCTGAGATAGTGGAATCAATAATGACATCATGATGGTGATGATGATGATGATGATGGTGATGACAAGGTTGATAATAATGACAATGGTGAGACAACAGGGGTGGTGTTGGTGGTGAGGATGATGGTGATGATATTGATAGTGATGATGAGGAGGAGGAGGAGGGGGAGGCTGGTGATGACACTTATGCTACTATGACTTCAAATGTAGACTTCAGTATAGTTGCTGAAGGAAGAGTTTTCACAAATCTTCTGCAGAACAACAACAACAACAACAACACCGATCGCACTGCTGACATCATTTGCATCAACACTGGGAATATCATTAGAATAACCTGGTTGCTGTGGTGACAATGATATTTACAACAAAGTAATAATTTTTTTCTTTCTTGTTTGTTTTTTTTTTCTCTCTCTCTTTTATAAATAACAAAATTGTTGCCATTAAAACAAAAACAAAAAAAAAAAAAAACGGGTAAAAATAAATAAAAGACTTGTGTCGATGCTATTAATTCTGCACGACAGGAGACGATGCAAAGCAAAAAAAAAAAAAGGGTCTTGAAATTGTTTACGTTTATTAGTTTCTAATGAGGAATATGTATGAACACCACAGCATCTCATAATCCTGCTATTGTCACCCTCCTCCTCCTCCTCCTCCCCCTCTTTTATAAGACTCTGTCCTACATTAGGAATCCATATTGTGTTTGCAGCAGAGAATGTAGCAGAGCCAAAGCCTGTTTTTCATTCTCAGATGGAGCGAATTCCTTCACATAAAATGTAGTGTGTGTGTGTGTGTGAGTGTACGTGTGTCTGTGTTTGTGTCTGTATATGTGTATTTTATGTTTGTGTGTGTATATGTGTATGTGAATGTTTGTGTTTGTGCGTGTGTGTACATTTGTGTTTGTGTGTGTGTTTGTATGTATGTGTGTGTGTGAGTGTACATTTGTCTGTGATTGTGCATTTACGTTTGTATGTGTGTACATGTGTGTGTTTCTATTTGTAATGTGTGTGTGTGTATGTGTGCATATGTGTGTGCCTGTATGTGTATGTCAGTGTATGTATGCGATGTGTGTGTGTGTTTCTGTGTATGTGTATGTGCACGTGTGTGTATGTGTGCACGTGTATATGTATGTGTGTATTTGTGTCTGCATGTGTATATATATGCATATGTGCATGTATGAGCACGTGTGTATCTATATGCATATGTGAGTGTATATATATATATGTGATGTGTGTGTGTTTCTGTGTTTGTGTGTGTATGTGTTTGTATATATGTGTGCGTGTATGTGTGTGTGTGTGTGAATTCCATTTATCTAACCTCAGGTTTTATATTTATGCAGAAATCAGATTTTTTCTTTTTTTTTGTTTTGTTGCAACATTTAATTCGTTCACAACTGGCTTTCATTGATTCAGTGTTGTTGTTGCTTGTTTAGCCCCAGGTCATCCCCCCTGAGCAACAAAAAACCCCTATTACCAAATGCAGAACTGTGTGGTTGGGAGGCTAGCTTCTTACCACACAGCCATGCCACACCTATACATATATATACATACATAAATGACAAATTTCTTTCAGTTTCTGTCCACCAAATCCACTCAGAAGGCTTTGGTCGGCCCAAGGCTATAGTAGAAGTCACTTGCCCAAGGTGCAACGCAGAGGGACTGAACCTGGAACCATGTGGTTGGGAAGCAAGCTTCTTACCACACAGCCATGCCTCTATATATATATATATATATATATATATATATATATATATATATATATATATATATATATATATATATATATATATATATATATATATATATATATATATATATATATATATATATATATATATATATATATATATATATATATATATATATATATATATATACACTCAACAAGCAGGAATATGAACACCTAATTGTGTATCTTTATCCATCTCTGATGAGATTCGACTTTTAAATGGCTTTCATTATGGTAATTAAGTTATAAAGGTCTGGAATCGAAACAGCTGTCAGAGATGATGTCTAATTTCTTAATTAATAAATAATTATTAATTATCACTCTGTACAGTGATTGGTTTAAGGAAGGGCATCCAGCTTCACAAATGTCTTTGCAAGTCTTTGCAGCATTTTCTCCTTTTTTTAAAAAAGGAAAGCATTACAACGCGAATATTTTTGGTTATCCATTTCAAATGTCAATAAAGGGTGACCAGAATGAAAAATAAATCTATTTTTAGTTAGGAAGAAAGGAGAAATGTACTACCACTTCAAGCAACGCCAAAGTTTTAACTGTGTTATGTTTCAGGTTTGTTCAATGAAGCATTAAAAGATTTAGCTTAAAAACGCTCAGAACTTTCCAGACAACCTAATATATCCTCTGAAGACAGAGAATCTGTTCTTATACATATCACTTGCAATGATAACTAGTTTCTCGTCATTCATTTTTGTCTCAATTGTGCCAACTACCTGGGCCATAAATGTGTTCTACTCTGTTTTGTATAAGTTTAAAGCCCTTGACTACTGGAGACAAGGTTGTGCAATTGTCTTGCTGATGATGCCTATTGAGGCAGAAACATGTGTCCATGTGTCTGCTCTTATCTCCAGATGATAGATAGATAGATAGAGAGAGGGAGAGAGAGAGAAAGACAGACAGACGGATAGATGGGCAGGTGGATGGATATGGACAGACAGACAGACAGATAGAAAGATAGATAGCTAGATAGATAGATAGATAGCAGTAACAATTTTCTGTGATAGGTGCAAGACTACAATTGTGGGAAGGTAAGAAGAAGAAGAGGAAGTTTTAAACAGAAACAGAGCAGTTCTCCTCCTCCTCCTCCTCCCCCTCCTCCTCCTCCTCAATTTTGGTGTGTGTGTGAGTGTGCGTGAAACAACAACAACTTTAATAACTGATTAGAATTCCCACTGGTTTGGGGATAGCTAGCGAGGAATCTCTCTGACTATGGACAAAACCCAAACTTAAAGAATGGTCCTTTGTAAAAGATACTAGATAAAAGCACAACCGCTGGTTGCATCAAGAGCAGCAACAATGACACTTGTGAAACTAACAAAGACAATAGTGTTTGTGTTAGTGATAAACAATTACTTACTTTATAAGTTTACTGACACTGGTTGTATTTTAGAGAATCTCAGACACAGACAGGAGCCTCTACAGGGTCACTTGACCTGCTAGAAATAACAGTCAAATCATCCTTGAATCATGCCTGACATTTGTAAATACGGAAAGGCCATATTTAAATCATATATTCCTAATACTTCTAAAAATACAGTATGGGCATAAATGGAATGCTTTTGATCACAGGTCTACTGGATTGGGATTGACCTGGGGCTAAATGACAACAAGAGCAATAACAACAACAACAACAACAACAGCAAAAGCAATACACAGATAAACAAATATGTAACAGAATCCTTTAACCATTTTGATACCAACCTGTCAGAGACTAACCCCTGGTTCTGTTATACAAATTTTCTGATTTAAAATTAGCTAATTTAAAAATCATCCATCAAAATTCTTTGTTAATTTATGTTCTCGGTTCCAGATCAATAACGAACAAGACTATTCAACTAAACACTTTATAATTTTCAAAATTAATTAAAACAGACGCCTGAAGAAATCCATCTGTCCCGACCTTGTTGGAGCGTAAACAGCTTCCAGTTAGACGTTCTAACAATCATGCCAGCTCACTTCATTAGTAATAACCGTAAAACAAACAAAGTATATTTTCGGTCAAGTTGTACTAGTGTCATTTACAGTAAATCAAAGCAATCTTATATTAAGAAATGTAAGTCCATACACACAAAATCATTTAACAAACACGAGGAAGAGTTTAAAGCAGAAATTGCTTAAAAAAGATATCCGAGGAAATTTCAAGAAAAAGTTTAAGTGAAGTAAGCTTTGTCTTGTATAGTTCATAAATTATGTTGTTTTCATTGATCTGCAATTCCTAACAGAAATTTTTTAATTAATAAATTCCTTTCAGCAACTTATACGACACTCATTCTGCCCCTCTCATATATTCTTTTCTACTCTAGGCACAAGGCCTGAAATTTTGGGGGAGGGGGGGTCAGTCGATTAGATCGACCCCAGTATGCAACTGGTACTTAATTTATCAACCCCGAAAGGATGAAAGGCAAAGTCGACCTTGGCAGAATTTGAACTCCAAACGTAAAGACAGATGAAATACCACTAAGAATATCGCCCGGCGTGCTAATGTTTTTGCCAGCTCGCCATCTTGCCCCTCTCATCTGTTAACTCTCTCTTTGTATCTCTCATTCTCTCTCTCTCTCTCTCTCTCTCTCTCTCTCTCACTTCTCTCTCTATGATATAAAGCATGATTGGAAAAAATCACATGACCAACCAGCCAGCCAGCCATCATTTATATCAGCTTTTATTTAATAGGTTGAGTAGGAAGGCACTGCAACAAGCATGGAAGCCAAGAGCGTGAGCCCAGGTGAAACCAACCATAGGTGCAGATCTCAGTGGTAAATAGCAAATATTCAAATGAGACATTCGTAGACCGAAGTGGAGAAGGGTTCTGTGCCAACTATGGTCAAGCATGGGTCAGTTGGTCTTAAGAAGGAGGTGAAAGCTTCCACAAAAGGCAGCAATTTACTTCCTACAGGCCTTGTACCAATAGTAGAAAGGATTGTTTAATTTAATTGCTAATTACTAAACTGTTGTATAGTGAAACTGTATACCCCTTCTGGTAAAATGTGGTAGGATCCACCCATTATAAATAGACCAGAAGCTGGTCATCAAGAGAGGGTCGAGAGTCGAAGAGCTAAGAGTCGACAGTTCTAGTTGATGTCTTGTGGAGTTATCAGTGATAGTAAGACAGAAGAAGTTAGTGTATTACTATTCCAGTACAAAGAGATACAACAGTATCCGATGACTAGTAACTTCTGTGGCTACTAGCATAAAACAGCAACTACCATACAACGGCAGTCACACATCACACCAGTGGAAGGAATCCACTTTACAACACAAACAAAACAGAATCCTGTTATGTAAATGAATACATCAACAAAAACTATAAAAATCCCATGCTCTTTCATTTGACCATACTGGAGCACTGTACAGTTCTATTCAGCTTTTGCTTTTCAAAATTTATGCTTTAATTTGATTTAATCCAACAAGAAAGTCTTCATTCCAAATTTTTTTTTTTTCTTATTCTTTCTAAACCCTTTTCATGCCAACCTGCTTGAAACTGCCCTTAACTCTATGATAAAACCTTTCTCTTTTAAAGTGATCTAAATTAAAACTTCCATGTTAATTTATATTTGTATTAATTTGCATAATTTAATTTATAAACACTTGCTAAATAATTACTTTACTAAATTATTTATAATTTTCAAAATTAATTGCAAGAAAGCACTGGTGCTGGTACCATGTAAAAGCCACTGGTGTTGGTGCCACATAAGAAGCACTGGTAGGAGTACCACATAGAAAGTACCCAGTACACTCTGTAGAGTGGTTGGCATTAAAAATGGCATCCAGCTATAGGAATCATGCCAAAACAGACTATGGAACCTGATGCGGTTCCAACCCATGCCAGCATGGAAAACAGGCGTTAAGCAATAATGATGATGATGATGATGATGATGGTATATTTCAACAGAAATATGGTAATCAAAAGAGTCAAATCCTCATTGTTAACTTGGTTGTTGTCAGACATTAGACAAATTTAACATGGATTTAGGAAGCATTTTGATATCATTTTTTACCTCCTCCATCAAAGTATTATCAAGTTCTTTGAACTAATTATGCCTCTTGGCAAAATCCTACCCACTTTGCAATCAATCTGTATTGAATTCATTTCTGGTGCTACTGGCAATAGCAACAGTGTCAAATTTAGCATTAAGCAAAGTGGTTATATGCAATCCAAATGGTATGAAAATAAAAGGGAAACATATATAAACATACAAACATATATTCTTTCATTAATCAGCAGAAGCTACAGAGTGGCTCAAGGGCCAAGAGTTTTGTATCACAAAACCTATACCTACACACACACACACACATATATATATATATACATTATGTGTGTGTCTTCAAACTTTTCAGCTTGTAGCTATTTTTGTTATAGTAAACTTCATGTGATATTTAACCCTTTTGATACGAACCCAGATGAAACCACCTCTGGCTCTGAATACAAATGTCTTGTTTTCATAAGTTTTGAATTAAAATCTCCCACCAAACCTTAGTCACAATTTATGTTCCTACTCAACAGAAAACGGTAACAAAAGGGTTAAACAAATCAAATATTGAAGACCTTAGGGCTAAAATAGCACACAGAAAGAATCCTTGTTTTATATGTTTTTGCCTTAATTTTTATGTTTTACTTCTTTGTTATATGTTAAATTATAATGTTTTTTTTTTTTCCTACAGATTCAATTAAATCCCATTTTTAGCAACATGAAATAAAGTGTCTTGCTCAAGAACACAACATGCAGCCCGGTCCGGGATTCGAACTCACAACTTCACGATTGTAAGCTTGATGCTCTAACCACTGAGCCATGCGCTTTAATTACAATAAAGTATATATATGTGTGTGTGTGTGTGTGTGTGTGTGTGTGTGTGTGTGTGTGTGTGTGTATGCATATGTATGTATATACCTGCATGTATATCTTTGTGGTATGTTCATACCCCCACCACTTCTTGACAACTAGTGTTGGTTTATTTATGTCCTTGTAATTTAGTGATTTAGTGTTTACGTCTCAGTAACTTAGCAATCAAACAAAAGGAACTGATAAAACAAAAACCAGGCTTTAAAAAAAGGTACTGGGGTTGATTTGTTCAACTAAAGCCATTCCTCAAAGCAGTGCCCTTGCATGGCCACAGTCCAATGGTCGAAACAAGTAAAAGATAGAAGTGGAATGTCAGGGATTATACAGAAAGACAAAAGGCTATTAGTAGGTGCCAGGTAATCTGCTGGGTTTAGTTTATTAAATGAGTTATAAGGTGAAGACAAGCTGTGTTGAGTATCTGCTTGGATTAGTGGAATGTATTTAGAAACTAATGGAATAATGGAATAATGGGATAATGGAGATAGAGAGGGATTGATTGAGAGAAAAAGGGAAAGTGGAAGTGTGGAGTCTAAAAGAATGGGAATGAAGATAGAGAAAGAAAAGATAGAAGAGAGAGAGAGAGAGAGAGAGAGAGAGAGAGAATGGGGGTGAATAAAAGTAGAAACACAAAGGAAAGGGAGAGAAAAAATAAATAAAAATGGAAGAAACAGAAAGGTGAAAAAAAAATTGTTTGAATGAAAGAATGAGAGAGGAGGGAGAGGGGAGAAGAGAGAGGGAGACAGAGAGAAAGACAGACAGCAAAGGGAGGAGAGAGAGGGGGAGTGAGAGAATGAGAAAGACAGACAGATAAGGAGTGAAGGAGGGACGGGAGAGAGAGAGATAGACAAAGAAAGAGAAAGAGATGTGTTGGGAAAAAATATAGCTAAACATACAGAAAGGATTGCGAAGGAACAAAGCTGACTTCCTGCAGTTCTGAATGAAGAAAATGATATTCTTTAATTAATCTAAGAGTAGAATCAGTAGCAGATGTCATTCCTGCGGCTGGAGAAACCATCTGCCAGACACAGTTCAGAGACAGAACGTTACCAATCAAAAAAAAAAAAAAAAAAAAAAAAGAAAGAAAAAAAAAGAAAAGAGGAATTTATTTTTATTTTCCCGCTGTTCTGACCTGTACATAATTCTCTCGACTATCTTCCAGTTTGTTGAACATCGGTTCTTGAGTAAATAGAAATCGTTTTGACCTTAGTTTATCTCGGAATTGGAGTAGATAGCTGTATATTGTGTGGATTTAGATCAATACACCCACACATACAAACACATATGGGTAGAGAGCTTATCACAGAGGCTCACTGGGCACTTGTTAAAGGACCTGTGATTTTGGCTGCTCTGGGGTTCAATTTATTGTTGTTGATGTTTTAGAATTGTACTCTTCCATTTCTTGCAATGATAATATATCTAATCATACAGACAATAATTACGAGAAAAAAATAAACATAAATAGTAACATGAAACAAAATCACTTTACAAACAAATCTTCTCCGATTTCGTTAGATCCTCTTAATAACTCACATGACAGCATAACTAATTTTAATAATGTTAGAAATAATAACTGATCATCGGATAAGTAGACGAGGTTTAATCGATTGATAATAACCATCAATATCGAATGGGATAAATTTAGATTTTTTTCCTCATCTGTTAAGCATTTAAATCATTTAATAGTGTCCAGTGTGTTCAACCATGGGTGGAGTTTAATTTTAGATTTAAGGAAATTAAGATATTTATCCAAAATGAATTTACTAAGTTTCCCAATGTCGGATTTACAGGGAATGGAAATTTGGCTTATGATTCTTCAGAGTTACCCTGGGTCTAGACGGTTGGTATATTTCAGTGACATCATCGATTTTATAATCACTCATTATTTTCTTAGCTTTTAAGTTGTTGGCTTTTAGAACATCTAGATTTACGAGTTTGTATTTCTTAGTTATTTCTTTGTGTAGCAGTTGATGGTAGAAATCAATATTTACATCATACAGGTTTCCTGTTTTATCAGATTGGACTATAATACCCTGAACTAGTTTGAATTGGTTAACCTTATTCCTCAAAAATCTTAGATGATTTTTCATTGGAATATTTTTCTTAAACTTAATATTAGGTAGTAAGTTCCAAAGATTGTCTTCAAAATTTTCTAATATCTTATTTGCAGGTGGGATTTTTGTGGATTTAAAATTCTTTCTGAGAATTCTTTGCTGGTTCCTGGTTTATTTTCCTCTGTACCATTGTATTTGTTAAAGAAAAAGGCTTTCCATTTGATTTTTTTTTTTGTGAGATCATGGAATTTATCTATAATATCTTTAATATATTCCTTACATATAGAGACCACCTTCAAATTCCGGGAGTAGATGTAATAAATAGATTCCAACTAATATATATATGTACATATATATATATATATATATATCTACTGATTATGTGGAAAATTAATGTGTGTTTGTTTGTGGCGTTGTTAGCTAACTCCTCCTACATCGTTTTATTGATTTTGATGAAACTTGACACGTGAGTAGTACTCATGTCTGGAAAACTAGTGACATACTTAGATCGTTGAAAAAATCGATAATACAGCCCCTGGAAGAGACCTTTATATCTACCTCATATAACTAATTTTTTTTTAAACACCCAAGGAAAATAACCCATAGCACCTGTACAATATTTTTTTAAACACTTAAGGGAAATAACCCATTTCATGTTTATGTTCGATTACTTTGAATATTGATTTTCTTTTGTGTGTCCTATTTCTAATTTTTGCAGACAATATCACTTTTATACTTTATAATGAAATTGCTTTCTTATATCAGAGAAATAAGGCATTTCAATAAAACATTCTTTACACCCGGGAATTACTGGGTACACCAGCTAGTATATATACTCTCGGAGTGGTTGGCATTAAGAAGGGCATCCAGCTGTAGAAACTCTGCCAAATCAGATTGGAGCCTGGTGCAGCCATCTGGTTCACCAGTCCTCAATCAAATCATCCAGCCCATGCTAGCATGGAAAGTAGACGTTAAATGATGATGATGATATATATATATATATATATATATATATATATATATATGTGTGTGTGTGTGTGTTTGTCCCCCCCTCCAATGTTGGTGTGTTTACATCCCTGTAACTTAGCGGTTTGGCAAAAGACAGCGGCGGAATAAGAACTAGGCTTACATAGAATAAATCCTGGGGTTGATTTGTTTGACTAAAAAGGCAGTGCTCCAGCATGGCCGCAGTCAAATGACTGAAACAAGTAAAATAATAAAAGAATATACGCATCTAACAATAAGGAAAGGTAAATAAATACTAAAATGAAAATCAAATGCAAAAAAAATGTCTTTGGGTAGATGCCACGAAATAACGATTTTTTTGAGAGGAAACTCTATTGAAAACCTAACCTATTCACAAGTTGAATTACCTCTTCTCCCTCTCCCTCTGCACACACACACACACACACACAAACATTGTTTCTTGTTTGTTTGATTATGTAATGTGAGACCTCTTCTAAACCCATTTATCTAATGTCTGACCAACCATTAGATAAGTTGCATTATTTTTTTTTTTTTATTCTTAATGTTACAAAAGCCCTTGATGGTTGTATAAATATATTGTCTGAAAAAAAAACAAACACTTATAACAAAAGTTCGTTCTATCAATGGTCTCCTTTGACTTTTGTTCTGTCGGCAGGAATTTCATTACATTTTCGTCTGTTGGTGCTATTCTAAAATAGATGTGTTTCCAAGGATCATCTTTCTGGCTGGATAATATATACAAGCCGAAAATTTCAATATTCTGACTTACAAAGTTAAAACAATGAGGAGAATGATATTTGAAGCTATAGAGTTACTTCTTAGAAGAATTACTGTTATCAAATTTTACTCCACCTACAATAAACTACCAGCAAGAAAAACTGTCAGTGTGGAACAGTTATTAGACATCGGAATTTAGTTTAGACAAATCTAGTTTATTCTCAACTCTTATGTTTCAACATTCCTGTTAAAATACACTGGTTTTGTTTTGATTAATTTTTTCAAAATAATAAAAAACTTTTATTTCATCATCATCATCATCATCATCATCATCATCGTTTAAGGTCTGCCTCCCATGCTAGCATGGGTTGGATGATTTGACTGAGGAGTGGCGAACCAGATGGCTGAACCAGGCTCCAATCTGATCTAGCAGAGTTTCTACAGCTGGATGCCCTTCCTAACGCCAACCACTCCGAGAGTGTAGTGGGTGCTTTTACGTGCCACCGGCATGAAGGCCAGTCAGGCGGTACTGGCAAAGGCCACGCTCAAAATGGTGTTTCTTACGTGCCACCTGCACAGGAGCCAGTCCAGCGGCACTACCATTATTATTATGAGGTGCCGGTGTGGCTGTGTGGTAAGAAGTTTGTTTCTCAACCACATGGTTCTGGGTTCAGTCCCACAGTATGACACTTTGGGCAAGTGTCTTCTACTATAACCTCAGGCTTTGGTAGAAGACCAAAAGAAGCCTGTCGTATGTGTCTTTATATGTGTGTGTGTGTCTGAGTTTGTCTTCCAGACCACTTGTGAACTGGTCTTGGTTGGTTTACATCTCTGTAACTTAGCAGTTTGACAAAAGAGACTGATAGAATAAGTATCAGGTTTAAAAAAAAAAGTACTGGAGTTGATTCATTGAACCAACCAAACAGCCGACCAACCAACCAATCAACCAACCAGCTGACCAACCAGCCAACCAACCAATCAGCCAAGCAAGTAAGCAACCAACTAAGCAGCTAACCAACCAGCCAACCAACCATTCCACAAACCGACCAACCAACCGACCAACCAGCCGACCAATCAATGACCAACCAACCGACCAACCAACCAGCCAACCAACCAGCTGATCAACCAAGCAACTAACCAACTGACCAATCAAGCAACTAACCAACCAACCAACCAACCAACCAGCCAACCAGCCAACCAACCAACCAACCAACCACCCACCAAACCAACCAACATATTGCCAATTATTAGATTGCAATGAATTCCTCCCTTAATGATGTCATGCTATTTTCCAATCATTAAATTGAACATATAAAATTGACTTAGCAGTCTACTTTGATTAATTAGTATTTTTACCAGTTTAAATAAATTAAAATCCCCCTCTCCCCCCCTCTCTCTCATCATGCATGCACCCCCACTCCCAAATTCACCCCCCCCCATAATTGTGTCAGAATCAATCTCCACAGATCGCATCAGGTTACGTTGCCATTGGTTACATGCTCTACATCCATGTCTCCCATCTTAAAAATAATAATTGATATCAACATCCGAGTTCATCAAAGTGAACCATAAACATTTGCGGAAGCCAGGTCAACATTGAAGATGCACTGGTATGTATCTGATTGCAGCCCGAAGCAGCAGCAGCAGCAGCAGCAGTAGCAGCTGTTATCAATGTGTGAAGAATGGTTTCCATGACTGCAAAGCGAGGGAGAGAGGCTGAGGCTGAGGCAGAAGAGAATCAATAATATTCGAGGAACACTCAGTGTAGTTGTGTGAATGGCTGAAGCAGATTGCCATATGTACAGGCAGTCTAAGGGAAATTGTCAGGAGAAATGTTTTGAATGTTTGTGTGCGTGTGTGTACACGTGTGTACGCGTGTATGTGTGTGTATGTCTGCATGTGTGTATATGCATGTGTATTTGTGTGTATGTGTGTGTGTATTTATGTGTGTGTGTATTTGTGTATGTGTGCATGCGTGCATGTGTGTATGTGCATTTGTGTGTATGTGCATGTGTGTGTGCACGCATGTGTGTGTGCACGCATGTGTGTGTATTTGTGTATGTTTGCATACGTGCATGTGTGTATGTGCATGTGCATTTGTGTGTATGTGCGTGTATGTGCATGTGTGTGTGCACGCATGTGTGTATATTTATGTGTGTGTGTGTATGTGTGTATTTGTGTGTGCACACATGCATGTGTATTTGTGTGTGTACTTGTGTGTGTGTATTTGTGTGTGTGTGTGTGTGTGTGTGTGTGTGTGGACAAGTAAGTGGCATAAGCAGTGAAAGAGGAAAGTCAATGTGAGGAAATAGATAGAATTTCAATGGAGGAGGACAAAGAGAAAGAGGTGAGAAGATGTGTGTGTGTGTGTGTGTGTGTGTGTGTATTTACATAAATAAATAAATAAATAAATATATATATATGTGAATATATATACATACACATATATACAATAACAAGCCTATTGTACATTATTTACATTATCTACATTTGACGGATATTCGTCCTCATCTTGTTTGTTGTTAACACAACGTTTCGGCTGATATACCCTCCAGCCTTCGTCAGGTGTCTTGGGGAAATTTCGAACCTGGGTTCTCATTCCTAACGATGTTACTATTATTATATTATTATTATATTATGATTATTATTACTATTATTAATCAGGTCGCTGCCGTGAATCGAACTCGGAACCTTGGGGTTAGTAGCCCGCGCTCTTAACCACTACGCCATATGCCCGTGGGCAGTTATGGGGTGAATTTTAAGGCTTATAAATCTATTATTTTTCTATCCTTCCTCAATACCGGTTCCCATATGCTATTCATATCTGCACTCGGTCTGCTTAGGAGGTTGTTGTGTCCTAGCATATGTGCTGCTTCTTTTAGTTTTCGTATTTTCCAGTGTTGTTCCCTGTCTATTATTTTAACTTCATCCCCTATTGTATATTGTGCTGCTCAGGTGCACTACAGCTCATCAGAAAAAAAGCAAACAAAACTTCATAAACTGTACACAGGATGTGCACAGGAAGTGAACAGTGAAAAAGTCTTCAAAACAAACCAAAAGAAAAAGTAGGGGTACTGTTGGTGAATTTCAGGAAGCATGGAAGTTTCGAAGGACGTAGTGTCTCAACAGCTAACGACTGTTGTAGGTATTTTATTCCATGCTTCAGCAATTCCGAGCATGAAGGAATGTTTTCGGAAGTCATGGGTGCTGTGTTGTTTTGTGATTCCGCAAGCATGTCCAAGAGTGTTTGTCAAATGGAATTCAAAAAGGTGCCCAAGGCTGTTGTTGGAAAGATGGTGGATAATCTTGATGGTGTCTACCAAGTCAGTTACCAGACATCAGATTTTTTATGTGTCCATACCCAGGAAAGCAAGACATTCAGGGTATGGTAGATGCCTGACAGCAGGTATTCGTCTGGTGGCACATGCTGAGCAAGATAGGAGTCCCTTACTGGTGATGCAAACTCTAAGTGAGGACGTACCATAGTCATATGCAGCTTTAAATAGATAGCAGGAGAATGGTTGACAAAGGTCTCACTGAGTGATGCTCACCCTCAACTTTCTTGACAATTTTAGAGATGTAGTTTGTCCAACACCGATCGCTGTTAAATACAACAGCCTGGTCACACTCACTAACAAACTTTTTAAGATTGGTATTGTTGAGGGAGGAATGTGAAAACTGGGTTTTTCCTCCAAAATGCATGGTGACACACTTGACCACAGCCAGTTTGAGTTGCCAGTCAGTAATCCATTGCTGCATTGTGTCTAGGTCTGATTGCAGGAAAGATCTACAGCGTATAGGATCTGTTCTTTTCATCTCAAGGGACAACTTGATGGCATCTGCATGTTTCAGCACTGTAACATTCTTCAATTTGACACTTATGTTATTAATATATGCAAAAAACAACAGGGATCCAAGAACGGATCCCTGTGGTACACCAGATGTCATCGCATAGGGTGAAGAATAATGTCCTAGAACCATGACTACTTCTTTTCGACCAAGAGTGAAGGACTTCAACCAGTTGTAGAAGTCATCTTTCACACCCATTGCAGAGAGTTTTTCCATGTGTCATTTGTGTGGCACAGTAGTAACGACTTTAACGAAGTCAAGATAGATAACATCCACTCATGTGCCACCATGAGTGATTCAGGTGATGTCCTCAAGAAACTCAATGAGTTCCCTGCAGTTAGGGATAAATCCAAACTGTGAGGGTCGAATAAGGCTGTGAAAGCCTCAGAAGTTCCAGAGTGTTTTTCTGACACAGGACATCAGTTTGGAGACACAGCTCGTAAGACTGACTGGATGGTAGTTGACAAGTGATGTGCGGTGACCCTTTTTGAACAGGGGAATGATACTAGCAATTTTCCACTGCTCTCGAGTGATGCAGTTATCAAGGCAGAATTGGAACAAGAATGAAAGCTGGTGCAAAAGAAAGAACCCACCACATTTGAGAAACAGATAAGTAACACCATCAAGACCAAGGGAGGCATAGTTGTGCTTATTCTCGAGGTGGTGTCGCAGCATTGCAGGTGTAAATAACAGTTCCAGTGATGATGATATACCACCACCACCACCACCACCCACCCTCGCGTAATGCAGAGAGGAGCCATATATCTCCTCTATGGCAAGACACTTGGGCTTGTCCCTCTGTCATACTTTGGCCTTCAACCCCCCGGCATAAAACCACTGCTCCCTCTCCCTCTCGTATACACCCACCCCACTCAGCTATAAAGGGTGTTTCCTTTTCCTTTCTTTACTATGTTTTGCATGGTGCATGCTGACCTCACTTGTAGTGTAGTGTCGGGGGGGGGGGGTCACGAAAAACAGCACCCCCAGTTCATCCTGGAAAGCGGATGGCGATAGGAAAGGCTTCTGACTGTAGAAAACCAATGCCAAAACAGGCAATTGGAGCCTGACACAGTCCTTTGGCTTATCAGATCCTGTTAAACCATGTTACCTCATGCCAGCATGGAAGACATATGTTAAATGATGGTGATGATGATGATGATGATGATGATGATGATGATGACGAACAATGATGGTGACAAATAATACAGTAAAAATGTGCAGCGAAGTTAATGCAGTTTATTAATGCATCATCATCATAATCATCATCATCACCCTCACCATCACCATCATCATCGTCATCATCATCACCATCATCTCAATTTCAGTAAACCCAACTGCAGCATTAATTAACCCAGCTGCAGTACTACTACTTTACAGCTGAGCTGATTCCTAAAATGGTGACAATCAGGAATTAGTCACGATACAGTCATTGTCGTCATTGATTCTCTTCTGAATGCCTCACTCTCCACAGGAAGAACGACAACAGACGCAAACCCCCCACCCAAAAAAAAACATTGTTTAAGCAAAAATGAGCTAAGAGAGATAACCCAAAATGACCATTGGCATTGGACAAATACAACAATGGACAAATACAGGTATGTCAAATACCATACAACAGGTATGTCAAACTGCAGGGTCTCTATGGGCTGCATGGCTCACATACATGTTGCCATGAAGGCTGCATAATTTAAATTTTATAATATCAGTTCTTTATTATTAAATAAAAAAATTTTTTAAACCTTTATTTTTATTAATTATTAATTTTATTGAAAATTTTTTGGGTTCGTTATTTTTAAATCTCCAGCAATGCCACTCACAGGCCACACTTGTGCTTGAAAAAGGGGCTGTGTGTTTGACTTGCCTGCTGTACAATGTAAATTCTTGGCATATTAAAATTATCTCTGCCTCAAGTGATGTACCATAATTACCAAATGGCAGTTAGAGTTAATGGTTCCATGTAAGAAACACTAGTGGTGGTGGGGGCCACAAAAAAAAAACCACCCAGTAAACTCTGTAAAGTGGTTGGCATTAAGATGGGCATCCAGTTGTAGAAACCATGCCGAAACAGGCAATGGAACCTGTTGTGGCTCCTGGCCTTGCCAGCTTCTATCCAACCATCCAACCAATGCCAGCATGGAAAACAGATGTCAAATGATGATGATGATGATGATGATGATGATGATAATAGCTACAGATAAGAATGAAGGGCTTGTTGTAAAAAAAAAAAAAATTAACTTGCAAGTTCATTCAATGTTTTTTCACATTGTTTCAATAATGTTTTTCTCATAAAGATACCTATTTACTTGTACATCATTATCTCAGAAACTACAGAACTTTAATACAATCTTATCTATTTTCCCCCCACCCCACTTTGTGTCATGCTTTTATCAGCTCTTTAGCAAGGGGCTCTATGTATAATGTTTATTGGTAGCGGCTTTAAAAAAGTCAAATACTGGATTATGTTACAGCGATTAGTCTCTTTTGATATATAAATCACTGAAACAAAAGCAAAATGACTAATAAAAAAAAAAAACCCAGCTGGTGAAAGACATAAGGATTTTACAGGTATGTGTGTGTGGGGGAACTTATTGTTAATTTGTTGTGACATATTGATAGTGAGGGTAATTAGTTAATTAATAGATATTTCCTGTAGAAAAGGCAAAAATAAATCTCACATCTCTAGACAGGGAATTTAATCCCAGACTGATAGACTCCAATTTTGATATTGGTTGGTATCAATTCAAGGGCTTTTTATCTCCAAACCACACCCATCATCATCATCAGCATCGTCGTCATCGTCATTGTTGTCATCATCATCGTCATTATTTTGATGTCCGCTTTCCTATGCTTGCATGGGTTGGATGGAATTTTATTGAGACAGCTTCTCGATAGCCAGATACCTTTCCTGTCACCAACCCTCATCAGTTTTCAAGTAAGGTAATATTTCCTCTTGACCAGGATGGTGATCTGGCAGAATCATTAGCAGGCCAGGCAAAATGCTTAGTGGCATTTCATTTGTCTTTATGTTCAGAGTTCAAATCTTACCAAGGTCAACTTTGCCTTTCATCCTTTTGGGGTTGAGAAGATAAGAGTACAAACAGAGCACCGGTTTGATGCAATCGATTTACCCACCCACACCCACAAAATTGCTGGCCTAGTGCCAAAATTTGAAACCAACATTTCCCCTTGACCAGACATGTATTTTTCAGAATATTGGAAATGAACAACATTGCTTGTATAACAGTGACACTCGTTTACAAGAATCACGCAATGTCAAGATAAGGAAAGACAAACATGCACCCCCCACACACACACAAGCAATGTCATTCATTTAGAATCATCATCATCATTGTTTAACGTCCATCTTCCATGCATGCATGGGTTGGATGGTTGACAGGAGCTGGCCAGGAAGAAAATTTACCCAAGGGCTACTGTGTCTGTTTTGGCAGGGATTTTAGGGATTTTATAGCTGGATGCTCTCCCTAACACCAACAACTCTGCAGGGTTTGGTCATGGGAGAACTATTACCTTGCTTAGAAACTTGAAGGTTGGTGACAGCAAAGGCATCCTGTCACAGAAAACCTGCCTCAGTGAATTCAGTCTGATCCATGCAAGCACTGAAAAGTGGATGCAAAACTGATGATGACAATAATGGCAGTGGCAGAGGTAGTGATGACAACAATGACGGCGATGACAACAACAATGACAGTGATGACAACAATAACAACAACAAGGGTGATGACAACAATAACAACAATGACAGTGATGACAACAATAACAATGACAGCAACAACAACAATAACAACAATGAAGGCAAATGACGACGGTGATGACAACAATGACAACAATGACAAAGATTTTTTCAGAGATAATTTCTCTATTGATTAGTTAGAGAAATGGAATTATATAAACACTATATAATTCCATTTCTGAATTATATAAACACTGAATTATATAGACACTAATTATATAAACACTAAATAATTCTATTTTCGTAAACCAACAACTGTATGATTTCATGCATTTACTTGATAATTCTTTCATCACTTGACTGGCAAAAGTTGTGCTTCACTGATGAGGTCAGAATAAAACCGAAACATATCCAAAGTTGTCTCTTGTGCTTGTTGAAAAACTTGAACATAACATTAGCTAGTGACTAATATTTTTCACCTGCAAATCACATATTTACAGCTGTTTTTTTTTTTTAATGCATCATGCATGGTACATATGATAATAACAGCTTGTCCCTTTATTGGTTAGCTTGATTGAAGAATGTTCAAGTCTTCCATCAATTTTCACTCAATGAACTTTATTTCATATTTTATTCATCACTCAGTTAATCAACAAGATTTAAAGTGAACAAAAAAAAAAAAAAGTGAAATAAAAACTGGTTCTTTTCTTAATCATGGGACCAACACATAAATCAACCAAGTTATTATTGCCAACTTTTCTGATCAAATGATTTCTAGTAAACTAGAAATACCTAAAGCTGTGTCGCAACATAAATAACATGAAAGGAAAACAAGTCTTAAGCACATATAGGGAGAAATAGAAGGAGAGAGAGAGAAAGAGAGAGAGAGAGAAGGGGAGAGGAGAGAGAAAAGAGAGAGGGGAAACTGAGAGAGAGAGAGAGAATGCCAACAGCTTTATGCATGAATTATATATTAATACTATACACACTTTCTCGTCTTCTTTCTCTCATCTTTTATCTTTAATCCATTTCAATCATACTTTAGCTTCTCAACACCTGGCAGAATGCCACCTCCCACTTTGTCAAAGGGATTTTTCCCTTTTCCAGTTTTTTTTCCTGTCTTGTGAGTTACCATTAGTATCAGTGCCATGAAAAAAAAAATCACCCAGTACACTCTGTAAAGTGGTTGGCGTTAGGAAGGGCATCCAGCTGTAGAAACCATGCCAAAACTGACATTGGAGTTCAATGTAACCTTACAGTTTGCCAGATCCTGTCAAACTGACCAGCCCATGCCAGCATGGAAAGCAGACGATGATGATGATGATGATGTAGCCTACTATGAAAAATTGGTTAATTGCATAAGACTTCCGATCAAATGATCAACGTTGACTCCATGTGTGTAATCATTAATACTACACAGCAAAAAAAAAAAAAAATGCATTAACACACCTGTCCAAGTTGCAAACCTGGCCAAATTATCACAAAGGGATCACTTTCCTGTTATAAACCGGTTGCAAATACATTGATTTGATCGCCTACCATATATATAGACACTTGTCAAGACATTTCACATAACAATATTTGTGTATTTATAAAACATTGTTAACGAGTGTCTGATGAACTGGGTTTTATTTCTTTTGTCATTAAAATGTTATTATTTTAAAATGCAGTTCTTTCACAACAATAAATGAATACCTGTTCTCATCATCATCATCATCATCATCTTCATCATTATCACCATAGTTTTAACATCTCCTTTTCCATGCTTGCATGGGTTAGGTCTGTAATAAGAGGATAACTTTATAAATAGATATTGATTTCTTTATGTAAGAAGGTGTCTGATTTCTAGAAGAAGGACAAGAAAAATGCAGTAATACCTTGTGGTGCCTGAATATGGATTTGTTTTGTTCTGAGTCCTAATCTTGCCTGATTCATTTATGCCTCCCGTCTTCTTGTGGCCGATAAGTTTGATACGTATCAGACAAAGTAATGGAGTTGCTGTAGTTAACTAATACACTTGAAGGTGGTGCTCCAGCATGGACACAATTCGATAGCTGAAAGCAGTAAAAAAAAAAAATTTTTTTAATAAATAGAAGAATTAAAAGGGAAACATTCTGAAAATAGTCTAAAAATTAACAACATAGTCTTTTATCCTTTTATTCTTTTACTTGTTTCAGTTATTTGCCTGTGGCCATGCTGGAGCACCGCCTTTAGTCGAGCAAATCGACTCCAGGGCTTATTCTTTGTAAGTCTAGTACTTATTCTATTGGTCTCTTTTACCAAACTGCTAATTTATGGGGATGTAAACACACTAGCATCAGTTGTCAAGCGATGTTAGGGGGATAAATACACACACACATACATACATACACACACATATATACATCATATATATACGACAGGCTTCTTTCAGTTTCCGTCTACCAAATCCACTCACAAGGCTTTGGTCGGCCCAAGTCTATAGTAGAAGACACTTGACCAAAGTGCCACACAGTGGGACTGAACCCAGAACCATGTGGCTGGTAAGCAAGCTACTTACCACATTGTAAAAAAGTCCGTAACTACCTCAAGGAGCAGTTTGTGAGGAGATCGTGAGAAGTTGTAATTTTGAAGAAAGTATAGAGCAGGAGAGGGAGAGAGAGAGAGAGAGAGAGTGGGAGAGAGAGAGAGAGAGAGAGAGAGAGAAAGAGAGAGAGAAAGAGAGAGAGAGAAAGTGAGAGAGAGAGAGAGGGGAAAGAGAATGAGAGAGAGAGAGAGAGAGAGAGGGAAAGAGAATGAGAGAGAGAGATGGAGTGAGATGGAAGAAGAGGAGAGAAAGGAGGGAGAGATAGAAGAGAGGAGTGAAGGAGAGGGGAGATAGAGAAAAGAGGGGGAAAAGAGAGGGGAAGGGAGACAAACAGAGGGAAAGAGAGAGAAAGAGAGTGAGAGTGAGAGAGAGAGAGATTGCATAATCTCTGAGCTTTGTACTGGAATGATGAGATGATTTCTTATCAGGGCAAGAAACTGATATAAAGTGAAACAGATTGACCGGAATGATATATCAATTGATATTTAATTTAAAACTATGGTGGCAAGTTGTCAGAATCATTAGTACACAGGGCCAAATACTTAATGGCAGTTCAACTTTGTTCTGAGTTCAAATACTGAGAAGGTCAAGTTGTTGGCCATATTGGGTTTTATATAGTTGGAGCCCCACTATCACTTTGATGGTATGTGCTGATTTCTCACTAAATAACTTTTTCTAATTTAGGCACAAAGCCCGAAATTTGGGGGGAGGGGGATAAACAAGGGCAGACAAAGGGATTAAGTCGATTACATCGACTCCAGTACTCAACTGGTACTTAATTTATCGACCCAGAAAGGATGAAAGGCAAAGTCAACCTCGGCAGAGTTTGAACTCAGAACATAGCGGCAAACAAAATACCGCTAAGCATTTCGTCTGGTGTGCTAACGATTCTGCTAGCTCGCTGCCTTACACAGGTTAATAATAAAGAAGCTATTTTGTTAAATTTTTTCATTATCTTTCAAAATTAATTGAAACGAAGAGTATTCCAACAGAAATATGGTAAACAAAAGGGTTGCAATATTTTAAAAATAAAATATCTTCCTTGAAATAATGGTTTCAAGTTTTGGCCCAAGGCCAGCAGTTTTAGAGGTGAGACTAAATCAATTACGTCAAATCCAGCGTTCAGTTGGAAGCTTTATTTTATCAACCCCAAAAAGATGAAAAAGCAAAATCAGCTTTGGTGGAATTTGATCACAGAACGTAAAGACTGAAGACATGCTGCTAAGCAGTTTGTCCAGCATGTTAACGATTCTGCCATCTCACTGCTTAAAGACCGTGAAATAATGTGAAAAGATGATATTTGGTTTATATGAATGAATATAGAGCTATATTGACTTGAATATGTAGCTATATTGACTGGGTTAGAAAATCAATAACAGACTATGGGGAATATAGTTGGAAATCAATACCAGACAATGAGAAATAGATTAATCCAGTGATTCTCCTGGGTAGGGGAAGAGCTGTGAGGATTGATAAGAGGGATGGATGGATTGTGGGATGTTTAAGTAAAATTGAGGGTTTCCAATTCTTGAGATTTCATCATCATCATCATCGTCATTTAACATCCGCTTTCCATGCTAGCATGGGTTGGATGATTTGACTGAGGACTGGTGAAACCAGATGGCTACACCAAGCTCCAATCTGATTTGGCAGAGTTTCTACAGCTGGATGCCCTTCCTAATGCCAACCACTCAGAGAGTGTAGTGGGTGCTTTTACGTGCCACCTGCACGAAGGCCAGTCAGGCGGTACTGGCAACGGCGACGCTCAAAATGATGTTTTTTACATGCCACCCGCACAAGAGCCAGTCCAGGGGCACTGGCAACGATCTCGCTCGAAAGTCCTTACACATGCCGTGGGCACAAGTGCCAGAAAGGCGACGGAGAAATAAAAATTAAAATGATGCAAGCTTCATTTTATTTTCTCATTAATAAAAATGTCGAAGGCAGCCAAACTGGCAGAACTATTAGCGTCAGAGAAAAATGACTAGCAGTATTTCTTTCAAATAACATTGTGAGTTCAAGCTCCACCACACAGGTTTGCCTTTAATCCTTTGTGGGGTTGATAAAATAAGTACCAGTTGAATTGTGTTTTTTGTTTTGAAGGGGGTGGTCAGTGTAATCAACCTAGCTTTTCTCCTAAATTTGCTGACTTTTTGTCAATATTTGAAACCATTAATAAAGAGAGAGAGAGAGATGCAAACAAAAAAAATGACTGGGGAGGGGAAGGATGTTGTCATTTGTTGATTTGAAGATCAATGAATTTGTTTTGTTGACTCATTCCATTGCGTTTGTGTCTACAAGACATCATGCTTCTGGTTTAGAGTGACAAATTGAACGTGGAAAATTATCACAGACAATCAACGTTAGAATTTTGAAAAAAAGTAATGGAATAATATTCAAAATTGTAATCCATATGTTTTTTAAAATGGTATCTCCCCAAAAGAATTTCAAAAAAGTTAAAACTAAAATATTAGAGGAAGGAGTTTAAAATTTTGAAAAGCTGTTTTTTTAATTTTAATTTTTTCTTCCCTTTTTTCTTATTTGTTTATTTATTTATTTTTAGCAAAATCATAATCTGTTGTTGCAAACTTAGTAGTCTAGAGACACTTTTACAAGTAAATAAATAAGGCATAGCCATAGCTGTGTGATTAAGAGGTTTATTTTGCAAGTACAGGATTCTAGGTTCAGCCCCTTTGCATGACATGTTGGGTAAGAACCTTCTACTATATCCCCTGGCCAACCGATGCCTTGTGAACTTTGTTGACATAAACTGTGTGGAAACCCATCATCATCATCATCGTTTAACGTCCGCTTTCCATGCTGGCATGGGTTGGATGGTTTGACTGAGGACTGGTGAACCAGAGGCTGCACCAGGCTCCAATCTGTTCTAGCAGAGTTTCTACAGCTGGATGTCCTTCCTAACGCCAACCATTCTGAGAGTGTAGTGGGTGCTTTTACGTGCCACCGGCACGAGGGCTAGTCAGGCGGTTCTGGCAACGACCACGCTCAAATGGTGTTTTTTACGTGCTACCTGCACGGGAGCCAGTCCGGTGGCACTGGTAACGACCACGCTCGAATGTGGTTTTTCACATGCAGCTGGCACATGTGCCAGTAAGGCGACACTGGCAACGATCACACTCAAATGATGCTTTTCACATGTCACCAGCACGGGAGCCAATCCATGGCCCTGCCAATGATCATGCTCGGATGTGCTTTTAACGTTCCACTGGCACGAGTGCCGATCAGGCAGTAAGCAAGTAAATGTCTGTATGTGCCTCTTTGTTTGTCTCCCACACCTTGCTTGACAACCAGTGTCAGCGAACTAGTGAAAGGCACTGACAGGCTAAGCGCAAAGCTTTAAAATAAATTAAATATTGTACTTGATTAAAATAAATAATACAAAAATAAAAGTGGGTGAGCGTCTAATAATTGACATGTCCACCTGGGCATTGTCGAATAGCATCAATATTTCCAGCTTCAATTCGTGACCACAGACCAACGGTCAGTGACATAGCAAGAGACGGGGCTGTGACATGTCCCCTCCCCACCTGGCTGCAAAATTCCCCCTGGTGTGTCATGCCTATTAATTAAGCGAGGGATGCCAAAGGTGTCTCTATTCCGACCCCCCTCCCCGACCCCCGTTCCACCTCTGGGCGTTGAAAATCCGTGCCATGGAACTCCAGGCTATCGGGTAGGGTGTGGTCTGTAGGTAATTTCAATGCTGCTATTTCTGTTAAACTGAAAGACCACATCAGGTACCATTATTTATGTATCTTTTAGATTTTACTTATTTTGCTAATTTGACTGCGGCCATGCTGGGGCACCACCTTCAGGAATTCTAGTTGAATGAATCAACTCTCTAGGAATTCTTTTATTTCAAAGCATGGTAGTTATTCTATTGGTCACTTTTGCCAAACCGTTACATTATGGGGACATAAACAAACTAACACTGATGTGACAAACATAAACACACATACACACACCTATATTTACATATACAATGTGCTTCCTTCAGTTTCTATCTACTAAATCCACTCACAAGGCTTTGGTTGGACTTGACCAAGGTACCATGCGGTGGGAGTGAACTTTGAACCATATGGTTGGGAAGCAAGCTCCTTATCACAGCCACAGCCGTATGTGTACGTATATGTCTATGTACATGTATATGCATGTATATGTGTATGTATAAGTATGTTGGGGACATATAAGTATGTGTATATATATGTATGTGTATGTATGTGTGTGTGTTGATGATGGTGATGGATGTGGTGACGACGACAACGGTGATGTTGAGAACGATGATGATGATGATGATGATGATGATGATGACGACGACGACGACGACGACGACGATGATAACGACATGATATTGATGACGATGACAATATCGATGTTGCTTCTCCGTCGTCTTTCCACTGTATCCAATATTTAATCAGGTGTTTTTTGTTTTTTTTTAATTTTTTTTTTTTAAATATTCTTAACGGCTTCACTCAATGACTGTTTGCAAAAACGATGTAGTTGGCCGCAAGCTACTCCAGCGAACTCACACACACACACACACACTGGAGTTTCTCTTTCATTTTCCTCTACAAACGTGCTTCTTTCCTCCTACTCTTTCCTTTTTTTCTCTTCTTCTGACAATAGTTCCGCCCCACTTCCACCACCACCACTCTGTTTTATTGTACATAGCAGCACTTGTCTTCCCCCCCCCCCGCTCTCCCCAACCCTGTTGATGGTGGTAGTGTCGGTGGCGACGAAGAAATACAAATAAGCGCAATTTTATTAATAAATCCCGAGATGGAATCGTTCTTAGATTTAATATTTTAAACTGCGAGAGGAAACAAATTCACTTTTTTTCTTTCTCGTTTGCATTCATTCATTCATTCATTCTCTTTTTCCTTTTCTTACTTGCGTCACCTGAATTTCTACAATCGCGCGTTCGAACCACTATTCAACCAATCAGGAACCGAGCTGGGTGTTTCCCCGCCCCCCCCCCCCCTTCTTCTTCCCCAATTAGCTAATCAGGTAGATAAAAGAGAGAGAGAGGCGCGCGTATTGTGGATCAATTCGGAAACGGCACCCGTGGTCATATCGCTTACATAGCAGCAGTCTCACAACGGTACATTACATCTCCGTGAGCAAAGCTAGAGAGACTTGTTCTGGCATCTCTGTTGCTGCCATAAATAACACCACAACACTTGGAAAGCTTCAGATTTTCTCAAAGTGAAGAATCATGGTAAGTTCGATTCTTAAAACACTTTTATTTTAGAGACCACTACTATTATTTCAAAGAAATCATTATTATTAAACAGAAAAGGATTAATTTTATAATTAAAAAAAAAAAAAAATAAGAGGGCGCGCTAGAATTTAAAAGTAGAAATAAAAGGGAGTGCTATAATTTAAAAATAAAAAGGTAGTGGAAGATGGTTCAGTTTCATTTTCAAAATCGAACCCACACTAGAAAATTGTAAATTTTGTACCGGTGTTTAAAATGCTTGTGCTAATTTCCCAAGAGATTTTTAAACTGTTTGAAATTATTGTGCAGATGGAGGCGGTGGCTTGTCGCAGACATAGAGAGAGAACAAAAAATTATTTGCTGTATTAAGATTTTTTTATGTTCTGAGTTCAAATCCCGACGAGAACCACTTCTCGGTTCCAATAATAAAATATGCCCTAGTAAATAAATACCATCATTTATGTAACCCCTTTTAAAATCTTGAGGCCTACGTAATTTTTTTTTTTTAAGCATAATATAATCGTTATACTTTGTTTCATAATTATGATGTATTTTTTTCCCCGTTTTTCAGCGCGAATGTATCAGTGTTCACGTTGGACAAGCTGGTGTCCAAATTGGTAATGCCTGCTGGGAGTTGTACTGTCTTGAACATGGAATTCAGCCAAATGGTCAAATGCCATCTGATAAGACAGTCGGTGGTAGTGATGACTCCTTCAACACCTTCTTCAGTGAGACAGGGGCTGGGAAACATGTCCCCAGGGCAGTCTTCGTTGATCTCGAACCAACTGTTGTCGGTAAGTGGAAAATTGTATAAATAAAAAAAATTAAAAAAACCCAAACTGTCATTCCAATTTTAGTCTATGGGGGTTGAAGCTATCTCCTATCCCTCACTCCCATAAAAAAAAAAAATTCTAAATTGCTGGTTTTGTATATAAACTGGTTCTAATTGTGTTTCTAGTCTAACCAGGTGTCTGAATGTATCTTGGTTTTCACGGAATTGTGATCTCAAAATGTTCACAATTCAAATGTTTTGAAGTTAAAAATCTCGCGTAAACAGCGGATTAAGCCTTGTTTTGGTATGGAACTCTATCAATATTTAAATTGGTATCATTCTACCAAATCAACTACAGCTGGATGTTTGCCAATCGATAGGACTACATTTCAAGTCTATCTTCGTAACACTTCAGAAATTCCTGCAACTAATCGAATAATTTATGTTAATTTTTGGTTTTCAATTCTTTCTACAAGTGCAGCTTTCATTTTAATACAACAGCGAAAACTCCGTTCTTTTATAAATCTCTTAAGCTGATTAATTCTAATTAAGAGTAAATCAAAGTAATGAATTAAATTACGGAAATAGACGGGTCCTATGTCATTCATTCATTCTCGCCCTCTTCTTTTTCTGACTTGTCCAACATTGTCGAAATTTTAACTTGTACATTTGAAAGCCTAGACAATAACAACCTGTCTATACATTCTTCACTTCTAAAGAAAGCCTACTTGCACATCGGTTACATATTATCGGGGGAGGGGTCCATTCTGCTTTTTATCTCAAATCGATAAAATTAATTATATTGGAAGGTTTCGAACCCACCTACCCCCAACTCACATCTTCATTTTTTTTTTTTAAATATAAAAAAAAAGTCGGTACTTTATTTTTCTACAGAAATATTACATGTGCATTTGTCAGCCGTAATGCAATTATCTAAAACCACCTGTAATAAAACTGTCTCCTTTCTTGAAACAATGGACATCATTTCTCAAATGTCAGGTTGGCCTTTATCGCTCCACTAATCATACCCTATAATATACACTGCCGTATTATTTACTACTACAGTACTAATGTACCAGACTACACGCAACCGTCTTATCCTTAAAGATATATTTACGTAAATTTTTTTTTTCTTTAAAGCAATTTTTTTCCAGTCTCTTACAAAATGAAACTTCGTGGCAATTTCTCTTTATAAATAATTCTTTATCGTCATTAAAGATTTGGGATGATTAAATTCTCAAAGTAGTCGTCTCCTCTATCCCTCCTTTCGTTATCATTGTCACCATTTTAGACTCTGCGATTCCAAAGCGGTGAGCTACAAAAAAAAAAAAAAAAATTCCTATGTTAAAATATGATCGCAACTTTTTTTAATATTAACTAAAATACTTTTCTGTAAGCAAAGTTATTTATAGATTAAATTATAACCTTAGTACATCCCCCCCCCCCGCCCATCACTTTTCTGACACAGCGAGGCACAATTCTTAAAAAAAAAAATATTAGCTTCGTAAGGCAAAAATGCTTAGTGCAATTTCGTCCGCCTTTCCGTTCTAATTACACCGACACTGATTGCCTTTCATCCTTTCGAGGTTGAACTCAAGTACCAGTTGAATGCTGAGGTCGACGTTATCGACTTGTCCACTTCCCGAACTTGCTGGCCTTGTGCTAAAATTTGATCCCAACATTTTTTTCTATTCGCTCTAAAATGCGTCGCGATGACCAACTCCTCTTGATATTAGGCTCCAAACAGACCCCCTTGACACTTAAATTCATACCTGATATATAAAATGGCTACTGAGAAGGCACAGCAGTTTCTACACTGTGCAGCAGAAAAAACTGCTGTATATTTTATATGGACATTGGTGTAGTGTTAGATAAGTTGATCAGCTGGTCAGCGACTTCATGTAGCTAACGTTTTTACCGTTTCCTTCATTTGTCTGGATGTGAATCACTGTAAAATGCGTTTGATGCTGAAATTTTTGGCAGCCCGTAAAACATGGGTTATTTACGTTTTTTTTTCTCTTTATTATTGAACCCTATACAATTTTAGCTTTGCTAGCAGCAGTATTTAGTTTTCAAATTCTCTACAGATTAGACAGGTAATGAGTTAATAGCAGTTGTTAAATCTCTGCTGTGGCACCTGATCACTCTTACTGGAGCCATTGGCACAAAACATGTGAATGTCTGAAGGGGAAGACCACTCTGTAAATACAGCAGTTCAATTATCAGCTGATTGTCATTTACACATCTGCTCCATTAGAAAAATATGGGCTTCCTAAGAATTTTTGACATTTAGAACTTGTAAATTTAGAATGTTTTAAAAATTAGTTTTTATATCATGAATTTATAAAGAAATAGCTTAAGGTTTCAAATCTGATTCACTGTATAGCCTTTGGGGCAGCTATTTTTGTTGGCTAAACAAATAGTAATTTGGCCATGATAGTTGGAACTAAAGATGTGCAGTTTGTCTACCTAATTCCTTAAAAAAAAACATTGGTAGAATCAAGGCTATGATAGGTAATTCTCTTACCTAGGGTACCCATCTGAGGTTGATTCTGTTTCCTTGTTAGAAAACAATTCTTAAATAAGATTAACTTTCCTTTTGAAATGATTGCTTTAAATGGTTATTCTTATTAGGTGTTACATAATTTAACAGCTAATTTAAACTTTGTGTATTCTCTAGATTTGAAAACTGAATCCTTAATAATTCTTGAAATGGCATTTAACTTAAGATTTTATAATGTATGAGTCTCATGATTTTCTTTTGAAGTGCACAGGATTTGGACAAAGGCATTACTAGAAATGAATTTTTTTTTTTTTTTTTTAATAAATTTCATAAGAGTGGAAAGACTATTTTAAAATACATAATCTTCCAATAATACCTTGCAGTACGAGTTTCATTTGTTCCACAACCAAGCTCTTACGATTTGCTTCTTTTACAACTCAATTTTCCCCCATTGAGATTAACTAAAATATAATTCATTCCAGTCTCCCAAAACCGCTCAAAAATAATTATTTATGGGTTTTTAAACAGAAAAGGTGTAGTTACAAGTAAAATGACAATTATAAATAAGAGAATGCAAAAGAAATGCGTAAACTGGTTTTATTAACTGAATTACCTTAAAGATAGATGATTTGTGTGCTCGTACTGAGGATTTCCACTCGTGCTTCAAGACAAAAATTTGCATGAGTCTCGGCTTGTACAGCAAATTACTCTTACAATGGGGCACTCATACTGCGATGTTCTATTGTACTTAGGTTACGAAATACTAAGTTCATGTATGTTTAAGAAGCTTGCTTAGCAACCATGTGGTTTTGGGTGGAGTCCCACTGTGCAGCACCTTGGGTAAGCATCTACTGTGCATGTCTAGCTGATCCTATCTTCAATGTTGGTTTGTTTGTCTCCATAACTTAGCAGCTTGGCAAGAGACCAATAGAATGTGTACCTGACTTAAAAGTAATCACTGGTAGTGATTTGTTCAATTAAACACTTTAAAGCAGTGCTCCAGTATGGTCTTAGTCCAAAGATGCAACCTGTAAAAGATGCATCGACACAACTTCATTTTAACATCCACTTCTCCGTGTTTGCATGGACTGGTTTATGTTTGAGGCAGATTTTCTACAGCCAGGCACCCTTCTTCTTGCCAGCCCTCATCCATTTCCATATAAGGTATTTTCCTGTGGCCTGACATATTGGAAATGAATGACACAACTTGTATGACAATGACTCAATCATTTCATGTGACCTCATGCAATGTCATAGCAAACATGCACACATGTAGACAAACACGACAAGCTTCTTTCAGTTTGTCCACCAAATCCACTCTCAAGGTTTTGGATGGCCCAGGACTGTAATCGAGGACACTTCTCCAAGTGCTGCGGAAGGGAAGACAGGCACACTTAAGCCCTTTTTATAAAAGTTAACATTTTCGTGTAAATTTAATTTTTAAAAAATAGATCTAAAGTTAAAGCTTTTCCATTTCTTCCAGATGAGGTTAGAACTGGTATCTACAGACAACTTTTCCACCCTGAGCAGCTGATAACTGGCAAAGAAGATGCTGCTAACAATTATGCCAGAGGTCATTATACTATTGGTAAAGAAATTGTTGATTTGGTTTTGGACAGGATCCGAAAACTTGCTGACCAATGTACTGGTTTGCAAGGCTTTTTAATCTTCCACAGTTTTGGTGGTGGAACTGGTTCTGGCTTCACATCTCTGCTCATGGAACGTCTAAGTGTTGACTATGGTAAGAAATCCAAACTGGAATTCTCTATTTATCCTGCTCCCCAAGTGGCAACTGCTGTTGTGGAACCTTATAATTCTATCCTTACCACCCACACCACACTAGAGCATTCTGACTGTGCATTCATGGTTGATAATGAAGCTATTTATGACATCTGTCGTAGGAATCTGGACATTGAACGACCATCTTACAGTAATTTAAACCGGCTTATTGCCCAAGTGGTCAGTTCTATCACTGCTTCTCTGCGTTTCGACGGTGCCCTTAATGTTGACCTGACTGAATTTCAGACCAACTTGGTGCCTTACCCAAGAATCCATTTTCCTTTAGCTACGTATTCTCCGATTATTTCTGCAGAGAAAGCCTATCATGAACAACTAACCGTGGCAGAAGTGACCAACGCTTGCTTTGAACCAGCTAATCAGATGGTCAAATGTGACCCTCGTCATGGTAAGTATATGGCCTGCTGTATGTTGTACAGGGGTGATGTTGTTCCAAAAGATGTCAATGCCGCAATTGCTGCTATCAAAACCAAACGTAGTATTCAGTTTGTTGACTGGTGCCCCACTGGTTTCAAAGTTGGCATAAACTACCAACCTCCTACTGTTGTTCCAGGTGGTGACTTAGCACAAGTGCAACGTGCTGTGTGCATGTTGAGCAATACCACTGCCATTGCTGAAGCCTGGGCTCGTCTTGATCGTAAATTTGACTTAATGTATGCCAAACGTGCTTTCGTTCATTGGTATGTGGGGGAGGGTATGGAAGAAGGGGAGTTTTCAGAAGCTCGTGAAGATTTGGCAGCTCTCGAGAAAGACTATGAAGAGGTTGGAATCGATTCCACTGAAGCAGAAGAGGAAGAGGAGGGAGAAGAATATTAATTTTAAAAGAAATTATAAACCAAAACAGAACATATTTTATGAACGCTATTTTGTAATTATACTGTATAGTTAAACTAATTTTTGTTGTTCATGTTTCAACTGTATATTTATCTGGATGTTCTAATAAAATGTATATTCAATTTTAATGTCCAACAGTTTTTGTTTCATTGAGATTTTATATAATCTGAAAAACTGAATGAGTAAGAAAAAAGATTCTGCTAAAACTCCACCCACCTAGGTATTAGAAATTTCTCTTGCACCCTGAATAATTAAAATATAATGGTTACAAGTTTGCCAAATGTATCCAACTAATTTATGCTAAAAATGCTATCTTAGAACTCAAAACGAAACAGCTTAATCAAATTAGATAATTAATTACATTTAATGATAAAAGTATTATCTGTAGGTAGGACCTACTGGTTAAATATTAATTTTGCAACCCTCTTGTGTGGTTAAGAAGCTTGCTTCCCAACATGTGGCTTTGGGTTCAGTCCTACTGCATGGCCAACTAGACTTATTAAAAGGATCTAGTAGATGGAAACTGAAAGAAGTCCATTGTTTGTGTGTAGCCTTGTACTGTTGGCTACAACCATCATACAGTATTTCATGAAAAGCATGTGTGGCCTTAAAGAAATATTACCTTGCTTGGAAATGAGTGAAAACTGGTGACAAAAAGGGGATTTGCCTCAACAGATTTTGATCTGTGCAAACGTGGGAAAGTTGCCTGTTAAACTGAATTTGGTTCAATCCCACTGCTAGACATCTTGGCTGGACGAAATGCTTAACAGCATTTCACCCGTCGCTACGTTCTGAGTTCAAATTCCGCCGAGGTCAACTTTACCTTTCATCCTTTTGGGGTCGATAAATTAAGTACCAGTTGGACACTGGGGTCAATGTAATCGACTGAATCCCCTCTCCTAAGCTGCTCTTCAGCTCCTCCCTCAAAATTTCAGGCCTTGTGCCTACAACAGAAATGATTAATGTTCTGCCATATTCACACAGGACAACATTGTTTGTCCCAGGACAGATCCCCATTACAATGACCGTGTTTATGACACATTTGAGATTTGTGCAAGGTATTCTAGGACACCAGTTGTTTTGACATAGCTCTTCAGGTGGAAGACCCAAGACAGAAGGATTTAACTAGAACCAATTGTCTTGTTTATAATTTCAGCAAATGGTTTGCTGATTTCTGCCAACTGAAAACTGATCTTTATTTGCAGGGTGAACAGTGGATTTGAAACAATGGCTTGCATATTAAAAGAAAACCTTCAGGTACATTAGGTCACATAATAATATACCATTCCTTTAATCTTCTAGTATTTAAATCAGCCAAATCTAGCGAAAATATTGTTTTATATTCAAACCAGCAAGATCAGGCCTTTCACAACTATCTGACAGTTTTCCTAAAAATAGACATGCATTAATCTTGAAGCTACAGGATTAATATTATTAATTTAAAACGACGTAAGTGAATAAGCATTACATTTGACTGAGTAATCTAAATGCTTAAATCTTATTTTGCCTAAAATATTTAAAACCTTAATCTAATTTTATAAAGCCATTCATTAATAAGAGGAAATTGGTAAAGGGGCAAGAACTTTTCTACAAAATTCATTGTTTTAATGTCTACTTTTCCATGCTTTTGTAGATTGGATGTAGTAGTAGTTTTATTCAGGACATGGATGCCTTTTACTTCCCATTTTCTTTCTAAATATAAAAAAAAAAAAAATTCATGTTTTCATTACTTTGGAATTTAGCCAGAAGGAAATTTTCTGTATGAAATAGAATACAGAAAATGTAAGCAGATATTTATATCAAGAAAGAGGGTATATATGTATTCACTCTCTCTATATACCCAGACTTTCTCACTGTGTGTGCAGCATTCATTTACTTATTGCCTGCCACCAAGCCTAGTATGTGCACTCATCCTGCACTTAAGTCTTTCTATATTTTTCTTTCTCTATACAATGTAAAGCATGACTGGAGAAATTTAACTACCAAGCAACATTCATATTGGCTATTATTGCATGGAGGTAGTTTGGGATGTATTTGTTTTATTTAGGGTATTAAACTATCCAGCAGGATATTTGATAAAGATGCACACTAGGGAAAGGACAAACGCTATAAACTGTCAATCAAATGTAATTTGCATTGAATCACTAACAAACAAACAAAAAAAAATACACTGAAGAGAAAACTGTAAAAAGGTTTGATTAAAGAATTATGATTTAATATCAAACGGATTGAGATGAAATAAAGCAATCAATAACTGGTAGCTTGGTCAGTCATGAAGATGCTGACGGTTCTAGTTAATCCAATCAACAGAACAGCCTGCTCATGAAATTAATGAGCAAGTGGATGAGCACTCCACAGTTCTGAGCACCCTTAACATAGTTCCCAGGAAGATTCAATATGACAAAGCTGGTCCTTTGAATTTCAAATACAACTCCTTGCTCTACCAGCTGAGGGACTGGAGCAAAGTGAAATAGTGTCTTGCTCAAAAACAGAACATGCTGCTGGGAATTGAACTCGTGACTTTACAGTTATGAGTAAAATACCGTAACTACATGCCTTCAATAAGTCAATAATATTGGTATTTTTTATACAGGAATTTCAAATATTTGTAGTAAGTAAATGCAAAACGTACTACTATAAAACTCTTGTCATACATTTGTTACGTGAACTAAAAGTAATAAATATGAGGTGGAAGTGGGGCAAGAAACTTGGTTCCGGGTTCAGTCCCACTATGTGGCACCTTGGGCAAGTATGTTCTTATAGCCTTGGGCTAATTAAAACCTTGAGTGGATTTGGTAGACAGAAACTGAAAGAAGCCTGTCGCATATGTATGTATTTGTGTGTCTGTGTTTATACACCTGCCCACCATCGCTTGACAGCTGATGTTGGTGTGTTTACTTCCCCCCCCCCCATAACGTAGCAGTCCGGCAAAAGAAACCGATAAAGTAATAAGTTTACAAAGAATAAGTCCCGGAGTCGAGATCTTCGACTAAAAAGGCGGTGCTCCAGCATGGCTGCAGTCAAATGACAAACAAATAAAAGAATAAAAAGAATCATTTCTGTTGTTAGGTCTGTGAGTTCTCTAGGTCTACTTTCTTTAATGTTTCAAAACAGCAATGCAATTCAATGAATAGGCTGTGCAAGGGAGACAACACCTGAAGTGGTTTCCATTTTCGTTCAACGCCCTGTAATTTTAATAAAATATTTAAGATACTGATATTCTCTCGTCAGATATTTCTCATTAGATTTTTAATATTCATTCTATTAACAGTAATAAAGTAAATACTAATTAAGCTAACTTAATTATTGAAGTTGATCTCCTTTAAACAATATATATCTGCCAAATTCCTTGGCAGATGTATATTTTACTGTTTTCAAACAGACTGCAGCCATGCTGGAGCACCGCCTTTAGTCGAACAAATCGACTTATTCTATCAGTCACTTTTGCTGAACTCCTAAGTTACGGGGACATAAAAACACCAACGTCGGTTACCAAGCAACGGTGGGGGGACAAACACACACACACAAACGTGTGTGTGTGTGTGTGTAGATATACATATACATACATACATACATACACAGCGGGCTTCTTTCAG
>NC_142933.1:106873124-106895624 GCF_046866305.1 Octopus bimaculoides
TTAACCTGGAACTATTAACATTATATACCATTCAGCAGTGTCCGGCGGGCGTGTCAAATAAGCACACCCCTTTATGTTGCTGCTGAGTTTCCTCCTCTCTTCCCTCCAATTAATTTTTTCGGATTTCTGTTTCCAACGACGAAATTTTACAATCCCCCCCCACACACACACTCCCTACCATCACTACCACCACCACCTACTGAAATTTTACCCCGCCCTGAGTTTTTTTTTTTTTGAATTTTAAACATTCGTTTATTATTATTATTATTATTATTATTTGCAAAATTTTAATGTTGTTTTCATATATTTTACACTTTCAATTCTGTGATCATACACTGAAAAAATGCTTGTATGTATGTATATATATATATATATATATATATATACACACACACACACACACATATATATATATTACTGTTGTGTCTGGGGAGTCATTCGCTTTTAGTGCCTTATAATTTTATACACTCACCGGTAAAATTTCCACTTATTTACTTTTTTTTTTCTATCATATATATAACGAAATATATATATATATATATATACACAATGTAACCTCGTGGGCATCAGTACCATTTTGCTCTTTCTCCGTTCTTCCATTCTCCGAACTTTCCATCTTTCCGACGAAGGGCTACGCCCGAAACGTCATACACTCTCTCTTTCCTTTCCTGAGCGTCCAATAACACTATCCGTATCACGTCCTCACTTTGTTGTTTTTTTTGTTATTGTTTTTTTGAACTTATATATATATATATATATATATATATATATATATATATATATATATATATATATAGAGAGAGAGAGAGAGAGAGAGAGAGAGAGATAGATAGATATATACATACATACATACATAGTTGAAATTAACAGAAAAACAAAAGACGAAGACAGGTGTATGAACAACAAGCAGGTGTATTAGTTTGACACTCGGGAAGGTGAGAAAGTCTTTTACGTTTCGAGCCTACGTTCTTCATCAGAAAGGAATACGATGAAATAACCAGAGAAAGAGTATATATATTATACACGTACATAACACACACACACACACACACACACACACACACACACACATATATATATACACTACACATTGATATACATTTATATATCTCCTATCTCATACAGGTATCTAAAAGGATAGAAACTAGTGTGTGTGTGTGTGCGTGTGTGTGTGTGTGTGCGTATGTGTGTGTGTTAGAGAGAGAAGGAGAGAGAAATAAGATCAGTGATCGATTCTAGAGAAAGAATCAAAGAAGATATTTCATAAATATTGAGTTCCTGACCCTCTTTTAGTCGTTGGGACGGTTTTCTCCAACAAAACGAGACAAGAAACAGCAGACGTAGGTTAACGATATACGAACCGTAGCAGCAAATAACAGTTGATGGGTGCTGTTTATTTTTATCAACATTCTTTCCTGATGAGGAGGCAAAGAAGCTATTAAGCTTATCATTATAATAAAGCGGCGAAGGCGCCGGGCAAAATGCTTAGCGATATTTCGTTCGTCTTTACGGTCTGAGTTCAAATTCCGCCGAGGACGACTTTGCCTTTCGTCCATTCGGGATCGATAAATTAAGTACCAGTAGAACACTGGGGTCGATGTGATCAACTAGTCCCCTCCCCCAAAAATTTCAAGGCCTTGTACCTTCAGTAGAAAGGATTATTAATAAGGCGGCGAGCTGGCAGAATCGTTAGCACGCCGGACAAAATGCTTAGTGGCATTTCGTCCGTCTTTATGTTCTGAGTTCAAATTCCGCCGGGGTCGATAAAATAAGTACTAGTTGAACTTTGGGGTCAATTTAATCGACTTAGCCCCTCTCCCGAACTTGCTGGCCTTGTGCTGAAATCAGTTAAGGTGGCGAGCTGTCAGAATCGTTAGCACGCCGGACAAAATGCTTAGCGGCGTTTCGTCCGTTTTTACGTTCTCAGTTCAAATTCCACTGAGGTCGACTTTGCTTTCATCCTCTCGGGATCGATGAAATAAGTACCAGTTAGGCACTGGGATCGAGATAATCGAATTACTCCATCCCGAAATTGCTGCCCTGGTGTCAAAATTTGAAACCATAATTATTATTTTGAGTTTTTCTTCTTTCAGTTTTGTTTCCATTTCTTGCCGAGTGTCTACCCGACCCCCTACCACAGGGCAAAAAAAAAAAAAATAGAAACTTACTGCATACATTGACAGGCCATTAGAATAAACACACCCGATTGTTCATCTACAAAATCAAATAAAACTTTAAAAAAATTATTTGCATGGCTGATAATTGTTCTCACGGCGACATTGCTCTTCTCAATACATGTGACGTACAAGTTGAAGCCAGGGATCACGCTCAAATAATTTTCAGCTCCCCTTTTTTTATTATTATTATTCCTAGTGCTCATACAATCACTGGTATTGTAACCGCCTTGAGATTCTACATTATTTCGATTTCAATAAGCAAATCTTTATATTTTCTGAGCTTGTCAAATCCTTTTGCAGTGATATTACGGCCACAAGCAATATTCATTCATCCCGCACTCCCCCCACCCCCGATTTTTATAGAATTCGGGAAATATTTTACTACAGGCTACTAAATGATCACCTTTTCATCAACGTTAACATTTTGAGATAAGAGACTTTGTGTAATTTATTAATAGTGCTATCACATCACCGAGAACTGGGTCTTTGGATCTGTTTGGCCCATATCCTACTTAGAAATAATAAGGTGGAGGCGCGTGGCTTGGTGGTTAGGGTTGTAGGTCGAGCGTTTCCTCATCAATCATCTGATGTGGAGAGGATTTCCCGCTCGTTTTGACAAGCAACAAGCCGGTGGATTTGGTTTCAAATCTCAGGCAGGGTCAAGCTAGATGCCTACAGGGTGTTGGACTTATGATCGTAAGATTGTGGTTTTGATTCCTTGACAATGACGCAATCAAGGCAGAATTGGAAGCGCATTGTGACCAGCGGTATATAACATCATCTGATGGTTTGGTCAATACTGCGGACTAGTATTCAAGAAACAGATTTCATATGAAATATTCTGACTATATCACTCAATTTTTAATGTTCTTTATCAATTTCGTATTTTCATTAAATTTCCTCTTCGAATATTTTTTAATAAAAAGCAATAACGACACAAAAGAACTAAGGAGTAATTGTTTTAAAAATCAAGAATTATTTTACTAATTATACTTTTTAATTTTATTTTAGAAATTTACATAACAGGGCTCAATAAGTTACCAACGATTCCATGAAGGAGTCAACTATACAAGAAGTTTGCCAACCCTTGGTCTTGATCCTCAAGGAACTAGGCTTCTGTCGTATGCCAAAATAGGAAGACCTTACAACTAAGTAGGGGATGGGAAATTGTAAGAACGGGGTGATTCCTGCAAAGTGATTGTTTTTAAAGGTAATAGAAATTATCCATGAATTTTAATGTAATTTAATAATATGCGGTGTGAAATAATCACCCTGGATTCTGTATACAAATCTGGGTCTAAAATATATGCTTTGATTTCTTTTTCTTTTACTCGTTTATGAGCGGCTGAAATTGAGGTGCGTCAAATATACCCGAGCGTCTTTTGTACCATCAACTGCAGTGACTTTCAACAATTTATATAGGGAGCAAACATCGGCGTTGACCGTTTATAAAGAAATACCGATTCCATAGAAATCTACACACACTAAAAAGACGTGTGGCTTTCACACGCACGGCACATTCCCCCCTCCCCGCCTCTCTCTCTCTCTCTCTGATAAAAGGTGGTTGTTAATGCACAGCAGTTTGCATTACGGGCAAATTTTCTCTTTCTTTGCTAAATATATGCGCATCCATACGATTAACTATCGCTCAAATTTCTCCTATTAAAAAAAAAAAGGAATTCAATTTCGTCCTGAAAAGCTTGTATGCGCACATGCTTGTGTAAGTGTGCGCGCGCACAAGCGCACAACTCAAGCAGGAACACTGTTGACTTCATTCGTTCATCTGGTATTTCAGCAGCTTCAAAAACAAATGAATAAATAATATTTTTTTTTAATTCCAGGCCTTTTCCTTATCTGTGAGACTAAATGTGACAATACTGAGGACAGTTTCTCATCTTCTATTCACCACGTCCCTCCCTGCAACGCACATGGACACAAACAACATTGTCTGCTATCCTAAAAACAGCAACAACTTCGTTTTAAAAACAGACATGTTATTTTAAGACGAGGGGGAAACTATCAATTATCTTGTCTACTTCCTCTGAAATTGTTCTCTAACAAATTGTTCTCAAGACAACACCACTCACACACAAACGCGCATGAGTTAGTTTATATTCTCAACCCGGCATACCTACACAGGTGTGCTCCCACCGACTTTATATCCTCACAACTTCGAGGACGGGGAGAAGAGTTTCAGTAAATTCACACGAGTCGGCTTTGTTTCCTCATAACTTTCAGAAAAATCAATAATTTTTAAAGAAATTTTCTACAAATACCTTTCGGAGTGTATAGATTACGATTATATCGGAATTTAATATGGAAAAAAAAAAAATAATTGATGAGCTCACATGCATACATACTAGCACACATCAAATGCATCTACAAAGTGAAACTTGAAATTTCAAAAAGAATTGTGATGTATGTCAATATGTATGTGCGTCTGCTCACCATTTTCCATTAACCAAATCCAACCACAAGGCTTTGGTCAGCCCAGGGCTACAGTAAAAGATGCCAGTTCAAAGTATTACACTGTAGAACTAAGTCCAAAACCACAAAGTTAGAATGCAAGTTTTGTCAACCACATAACCACGTCTCTCCCCGTGTGTGTGTGTGTGTGTGTGTGTGTGTGTGTGTGTGTGTGTATTAGTTATAGGATTCAGTAGAATCTAGGCATATCAATACATAGGAGACCAGAAATGGTACCAAACCTAGGCACCAAACTGTTAGTCATTAATTAACGAAGTTAACAAATTTAGTTATTAATATTTCTAAGTCTCTCTAAAGGAGACTACGGCAGCGGTACTGGAAATTAATAGTTATCGCCAAGCCAACATGGCAGTCCCAAAATTAGGACGAAAGCTGCCGTGAATTCACGGCAGCTTTCGTCCTAATTTTGGGACTGCCATGTTGGCTTGGCGATAACTATTAATTTTAGTTAACAAATTTGTTAATGATTTAACTTTTAAGTCAAAACCATAATGATATAAGTGAGGCAGCTGATGATTGAGGTATGTTGGATTGCTGGTACGACTGTTTGTGTATATGTGGAATAGTGTTATAACACATCTTTTGATATACATATATGTGTGTGTGTGTGTGTGTGTATAAAATAAGGTGCCATGCAGTGGGACTGAACCTGAGACTATTTGGTTGACTATCAAAATTCTTAACCACCAAACCATGTCAGCACTAATAATTCTCTACTCTATTCTAATTTGTGTTTATTTTCGTTTTCATTTTCAGTGTTAATGATTCACAAACATCAACTGCTGATATAAAAAGCTATTTTTACCTTGATAAAAAATATTTTTATTCTGTTTCCTTCGCTTTACTCATTTAGGGGTCACTCAGTCTAATTAATATGTTGAGCTCCATAGTTTATAATTATATACCATCAAAACAGCAATGCACTATTAGACCCCAGAGGTTTTGATATTTTTATTTAACACTAAACGTTTTTGTTGTTGCTTGTTTTTTTCAGCGTGAGTGTATCAGTATACATGTTGGACAAGCTGGTGTCCAGATTGGTAATGCCTGCTGGGAGTTGTACTGTCTTGAACATGGAATTCAGCCAAATGGTCAAATGCCATCTGATAAGACAGTTGGTGGTAGTGATGACTCCTTCAACACCTTCTTCAGTGAGACGGGTTCTGGGAAACATGTTCCGAGAGCTGTCTTTGTTGATTTGGAGCCTACAGTTGTCGGTAAGCAATGTTTCAGCAGTACTCTTCTACTTTTTCACTCATTTGCCTGCAGCCATACCGGAGCACCGCCTTTAGTCAAACAAATCGACCCCGGTACTTATTCTTTGTAAGCCTAGTACTTATTCTGTTGGTCTCTTTGGCTGAACTGCTAGGTTACAAGGGACATAAACACACATCGGTTGTCAAGCGATGGTGGGAGGATAAACACAGACACACAAATACATACATATATACATACATGCATACATATATATACATATATATATATATATATATATATATATATATATATATATTATGAAGGGCTTCTTTTGGTTTCTATCTAACAAATCTACTCACAAGGCTTTGATCGGCCTGAGGCTATAGTAGAAAACACTTTCCCAAGGTGCCATGCAGTGGTTGTCAAGTGATGGGGGGGGGGGGCAAATACAGGCACACAAACATTTACATATATATACGTATATATATATATGATGGGCTTCTTTCAGTTTCTATCTAACAAATCTACTCATAAGGCTATGGTCAGCCTGAGGCTATAGTAGAAGACACTTTTCCAAGGTGCCATGCATTGGGACTGAACCTGGAACTATGGGGTGGGAAGCAAGTTTCTTACCACACAGCCACGCCTGCACCTATGAATATACTTACTATATATTTGATGTTATTTGCAATGAAGCACCATGTTGTAAAACATCTCTTTTGAATAAATGGTGGACTCACTTGTTCTTTCAATGCATGAGGAATCAGTAAGACTCAACTCCACAGAGTTCTTTGTTACAAAATTGTGACAAGTGTTTCAGTTTGCAGAACAACTCGTACGATTTAGAAATAAAACATTTCTAAATCTCTCAGAGAGATTTATGCAGTAGTGATACGATGAAGTAGTTGTATGCTGTCAACTGAATGTGACAGTCCCCTGAAGGGAATAATACTACTGTCGGTTAGACCTAGGAAGCTGCACCGCTTCCTGTCGGCCTTGACTTGTACAATGATTATTATTACAGTGTGCATACTTTCGTCCTTTTGGTGGTCAATCAAACAAGTACCAGTCATGCACTGGGATCAATGTAATCAACTTAATCCCTTCCCCCAAATTTGAGGCCTTGTGCTTTCAGTAGAAAGGATTATCATAGTGTGCATAGTTTGTGCCAACCTTGTATTGGTCTGGTGTAACAATGCCATGAGCCCAATAGTTATCAGGATAAGGTGGCGAGCTGGCAGAATCATTAGCACGCCGGGCGAAATGCTTAGCGGTATTTCGTCTGCCACTGCGTTCTGAGTTCAAATTCCGCTGAGGTCGACTTTGCCTTTCATCCTTTCGGGGTCGATAAATTAAGTACCAGTTATGCACTGGGGTCGATATAATCGACTTAATCCGTTTGTCTGTCCTTGTTTGTCCCCTCTGTGTGTAGCCCCTTGTGGGCAGTAAAGAAATAGGTATTTTGTCCGTCTTTACGTTCTGGGTTCAAATTCCATCAAGGTCGACTTTGCCCTTCATCCTTTCGGGGTCGATAAATTAAGTACCAGTTGCGTACAGAGGGTCGATCTAATTGACTGGTACCCTTTCCCAAAATTTTGGGCCTTGTGCCTAGAGTAGAAAAGAATAGTTATCAGGATATAGGATTGATATAGAATTATCTTCTCTTAGATGGACAGTTAATGGGCTAAAAGGCCTTATCTGCCCTGGCCCCATTGGGATGTCTTGTGAGCACTGTCCAAAAGTAATAGTGTGACATGGTAATTAACTCATAGCTGGAGGCCTGACAGGTACTACTACACTGGGTCAGAGCCAACTTGGGAACAAGTGGCTGAGAGGTGGTTCTACACTCCTCAAAACCATGGAACTCCTGAACCAGGGCCACCACTACTGGATTTTCAGGGCATGAAATGGCTCAGGCAAGGAACAACACAATGGTACAGTATTCTATATTTTTGGGATGAGAAATTATGTACATTATTTACAATGGACAGGTGCCCTCATCTTGTTTGTTGTTAGAGTTTCGGCTGATGAACTCTGGTGGAATTTCGAATCCAACCCTTTATTTGAACACCTGATGAAGACTGGAGAGTAGATCAGCCGAAACACTGTGATAAGAACAAACATGATGAGGACACCTATCCATCCATTATAAATAAAATGGTACAGTTTAAAAGCAATTTTTGAGAATGAAAAATAATTTGAGGGAGTCTTTGTCTAATTACTTGTTGTTCTTAGATACTGAGGAAATTAATTACAGAAATTAAAATTTTTGGAAATGGTATTAAGAGATTTAATTATAATTAAGCTTACTTCATCTCTAAAGCAGGGTAGCTTTGATTTAGTTGCAAATTACAACTCTATTAACAATCTGAGAGCCCATAAATTAGATACACCAACACATATGCACATGCACACATGCATACACACACATACGCCATGCACATGCACACATACATATATGCATGCATATACACATGCGCGTGTGCACACACACATACACACATGCACGCACACACTCTATTTGGTTTCTGCCGAACCAGTCCACTCACAAGCTGTTAGTTGGCCCAAAGCTATAGTAGAAGATGCTTGCCCAAGGTGCCATGCAGCGGAACTGAACCTGAAGCCACATGGTAGGGAGGCAAACATTTTAACCACACAGTTATGTCTGCACCTATAAATGCTCCATGTTCAATAACATCCGTTATTAGTTATGGAGACACGATTGATTGTCTGTTCCAGACTGTTTAGTTTTTCTTACGCCAAGGCAAAAAGGGCTGCTCAGATGATGTCTTTATACTTTCTCAAGGGTATCAGTCACACAAGCTAACAAACAAATCGTTTCCAAATTGCAAGAATTTCCAGGACTGGTGCTCAATTCAGATTACCAAAGAATTAAAAAGATGAGGGATAAATCTCCTTCTAGATAAGTCTCTGGGCCATTGCCAATAAAACTTTCTGCAGGAAGAATTAGTACCGTATTTTTTTTATTACAGTTCTATATTTAAGAGATGAGGAATTATGTACATTATTTACATTATTTACATTTGACAGATATTTGCCTCATCTTGTTTGTTGTTAATACATACACACATACATACATACATATATATATATATATATATATATATATATATATATATATATATATATATATGACTGACGGGCTTCTTTCAATTCCATTCAACTAACTCCACTCACAAGGCTTTGGTCGGCCCGAGGCTATAGTAGAAGACACTTGCCCAAGGTGCCATGCAGTGGGACTGAACTCGGAACCATGAGGTTGGTAAGCAAGCTTCTTACCACACAGCCACTCCTGTGCCTAGGCAAAAATAATCAATTCTAAGGTTGCAGCTGTTTACAGTGATGAGTTATATTGGCCAAAGTAATTGATTAAAGATAATTAGATTCAGTAATTGGAAGCCAAGTATCTTGAGCTTGGCTACAGTACAGTGGCCTGATATGAATTGGTTATATCTCAATTGAATTGATACTTATTGATTTAACTATCCAGGGTTCATGGATGATTTAAATGAAGTAAAATGGTGTCAACCAAGAATGAAATTTCTCTCAGAGTTCACCAACCAACAGTGAATATAATATAATTTATCAGCACAAGTGTGGCTTTGTGGTAAGAACATTGCTTCCCAATCACCTGGTTCTGAGTTCAGTCCTACTGTGTGGCATTTTGGGCAAGTGTCTTTTACTATAGCCCTGAACCAACCAATGCCTAGTGAGTGGGTTTGGTAGATGGAAACTGAAAGAAGCTTGTCATGTGTGTGTATGTGTGTGTGTGTGTGTTACTGTCTCTTTGCTTTAACATCATATGCAAGCAGTGCCCTTTGTTTCCAATATTCTGTGAAAATGTGTCTGGTGATGGGAAAATATTACCTTGTTTAGAAAGAGATGAGGATTGGAGACAGGGGAAGCATCCATCCATAGTAAACCTGCCTAAATTAATTCTGTTTGACCCATGCAAGCATAGGAAAGTTGATGCTAAAACAATGATGATGATGATGATGAATTTTATTTAAGCCGGCCATATCCAGCTAAAATATTCTGTCTGCTTTGTGTTCAAATTGGACAGATCCAGGCTCTCACACCTACCCTACAATGTCATTCTAAAACTAAACAATCATATCATCAAATTCTTCAAGCTACAAGAATGCATAATTAATTCAAAACAATATGAATATTATTTATTCACTTTTGACAGAGTAATCTGAATGCTAAAGTATTAATTGCAATTTCCTTATTTTTATTTTCACAGATGAAGTTCGTATGGGGTCATACAGCAGCCTGTTCCACCCTGAGCAGCTGATAACTGGCAAAGAAGATGCTGCTAACAATTATGCCAGAGGTCATTATACTATTGGTAAAGAAATTGTTGATTTGGTTTTGGACAGGATCCGAAAACTTGCTGACCAATGTACTGGTTTGCAAGGCTTTTTAATCTTCCACAGTTTTGGTGGTGGAACTGGTTCTGGCTTCACATCTCTGCTCATGGAACGTCTAAGTGTTGACTATGGTAAGAAATCCAAACTGGAATTCTCTATTTATCCTGCTCCCCAAATGGCAACTGCTGTTGTGGAACCTTACAATTCTATTCTTACCACCCACACCACACTAGAGCATTCTGACTGTGCATTCATGGTTGATAATGAAGCTATTTATGACATCTGTAACAGGAATCTTGACATTGTCCATCCTACATACACCAATCTGAATCGACTTATTGCCCAGGTGGTCAGCTCTATCACTGCTTCTCTGCGTTTCGATGGTGCCCTTAATGTTGATCTGACTGAATTTCAGACCAACTTGGTACCTTACCCAAGAATCCATTTTCCTTTGGCTACTTATTCTCCAATCATTTCCACAGAGAAAGCCTATCATGAACAACTAACCGTGGCAGAAGTGACCAACGCTTGCTTTGAGCCATATAACCAGATGGTCAAATGCGATCCATGCCATGGTAAATATATGGCCTGCTGTATGCTGTACAGGGGTGATGTCGTTCCAAAAGATGTCAATGCTGCTATTGCTACGATCAAAACCAAACGCAGTATTCAGTTTGTTGACTGGTGCCCCACTGGCTTTAAAGTTGGCATAAACTACCAGCCTCCGACCACTATTCCTGGAGGTGATCTGGCCAGTGTCCAGCGTGCTGTGTGCATGCTGAGCAATACCACTGCCATTGCCGAAGCATGGGCTCGTCTTGATCATAAATTTGATCTAATGTATGCCAAACGTGCTTTCGTTCATTGGTATGTGGGAGAGGGTATGGAAGAAGGTGAATTCTCGGAAGCCCGTGAAGATTTGGCAGCTCTTGAGAAAGATTATGAAGAAGTTGGAATCGATTCTACAGAAGTAGAAGAGGAAGAAGGTGACGAATATTAATGTCCATGATATATTTATGTGAAAAATGTCACTTTCTCTATTATTCTACGAATTAAATAATTTCAACCTCTAAACCTGTTTCATTTCATCCATTTTCTGTATCTTCTTAAACATTGGAGTATCTTATAGGTAAAAGTTTCTTATATTCATAACAGTGTCTTTCAGTATAAAAATAGTTTCTATATTTAAGAGATGAGGAATTATGTACATTATTTACAATTGACGGATATTTGTCCTCATCTTGTTCGTTGTTAACAAAACGCTTCAGCTGATATACCCACCAGCCTTCATCAGGTGCCTTGGGGAAATTTCGAACCTGGGTTCTCATTCCTAAGGTATTTTTGATGTTGTTGTTATTATTATTGTTGTTGTTGTTCAGGTCAATGCCTGGAATCAAACTTGGAATCTTGGGGTTAGTAGCCCGTGCTCTTAACCACTATGCGATATGCCCGTGGTGTAGTGGTTAAGAGTGTGGGCTACTAACCTCAAGATTCTGAGCTCGATTCCAGGTAGTGACCTGAATAATGATAATAATAATAATAATAATAATAATAACAACAACAACATCGAAAAATACCTTAGGAATGAGAACCCAGGTTTGAAATTTCCCCAAGACACCTGATGAAGGCTGGAGAGTATATCAGCCAAAACATTGTGTTAACAACAAACAAGATGAGGGCAAATATCCGTCAATTGTAAATAATGTACATAATTCCTCATCTCTTAAATATAGGAATGAATTGGTTATACATCAACATTACACAAAATATGTGGGTCCAGTAGAGTAAAGAAGAATCAAAAGAGTCTATAGGCAAAAAAATGGTCAAGAACCACTTCTTTAGACTTTTACTACAAAAAGATCTTTGGAGCAATTATATATTAATTCCAATGCAATATTTTAACCAATAGAATGATGCCTAAACATCAGTATCTTAATAATTTTATATACAACCACATTTATACCACAATAGATTTGGTCTCCAAGGTGGGCAAGCTGGCAAAAACGTTAACACGCCAGGCGATATGCTTAGCTGTATTTCATCAGTCTTTACATTCTGAGTTCAAATTCCGCTGAGGTCGACTTTGCCTTTCATCCCTTCGGGGGTCGATAAATTAAGTACCAGTTGCATACTGGGGTCGATCTAATCGACTGTCTCTCTCCCCCAATACTTCAGGCCTTGTGCCTAGAGTAGAAAAGAATATATTTGGTCTCCTTTTCTTAGCAAAAATACAGACATATTCTAGACTTCAGCAAAAAAAAAAAAAAAAAAAAAAAAAAGTTATTTGCCTTTTTTTAAACTATATTTCACATACCCATCCACTCTAACAAATTCTTATCTCTTCAAACACAACTACAAAGGCCTTTGCTTATCTACAGCAGCTGACTGTATACCAGCTAATCCTAATCCTGCTAACTCCACTCATCTATCTACATGCTCTTATGGTTCCACCAGTATTCTTTCCTTCAATTGTCTGTGGAAGAATTTGAAGTAAACACTAAACCCATTCTATCTTGAGTTTTGGTGGGCCTAAGAAGAAAACGTGCAACGCCCTTTATTTTCGAAAGAACTTTTAAAGAAAGAGACAACGGGGAAGGGGAACGAGAGAAAGAGCAAGTGGGGGGGGGGACAGAAAACAGTATGAACAAATAAAAGATGGGGGAGAGAGGGAGACCAACAGAAAAGAAAGAAAGGACGAAGAAGGAAGAAGAAGAAGAAGAAGAAAAAGAAGAAAAAGAAGAAGAAGAAGAAGAAGAAGAAGAAAATGAAGAAGAAGAAGAAGAAGAAGAAGACAAAGACGACGAAGACTGAAATAACAACGAAGTGAAAAGAAGTTGTCGTCTGCTTGCCAAGAATAGCAGACGACAGGAAGAAAATGAGAGTTATAGCTGAAAGATAAAAATCGATGGAGAAAAAAAAAATGAAAAGTAAAGAAAAAGTTTACCGGAAATTAAACTGCTGGAATCAAATTGTAGTCTGTACATACAGACACACAGACATATATACATAGATACGTACGTACGTGTGTTTGTGTACTAATATTTAGCAAAAGTAACAGTCACTCTTTTACTGCTGCTAAATATAAAAATATACACTTACTCATATTTTGAGTTCTATTTTTCCTCTTTGCATATAAAACCAACTCTACCCTCTTATCCAAATTTGTGGCCTTGTTATTAGTAACCATTATAAGGCGGCGAACGGGCAGAATCATTAACACGCCGGGCGAAATGCTTAGCGGTATTTCTCCCGTTGCTACGTTCTGAGTTCAAGTTCCACCTAGGTCGACTTCGCCCTTCATCCTTTCGAGGTCGATAAATTAAGTACCAGCTGAGTACTGGGGTCGATGTAATCGACTAGTTTTCTCCCCGAAAATTTCAGGTCTTGTGCCGATGGTAGAAAGGATTATTAGTAAAACCGTTATTGATATTGTATCGAGTTTAGCATATCAACAATAATTTGCCAATTGGCTAAAACGTTAGAGCGTCGGAAAAATTGCTTTGTGGTAATCGTTCCAGCTCCTTGCTCTCAGAGTTCAAACCCTAGTGAGATCAACTTTGCCTTTCCTTCTTTCGTGACCCTTTCTCCATAGGCCTTTCTAAGTTTTGTATCTTCTGGAAGAGAATCGGCTGAGATAAGACTTGCAAAGAGATGGGTCTGCTAAGTCTAAAGCTGTCCAAGACATCATGTATGTCATATCGGTACCTTTCTAATCTCGTCGGGGAATTTAGGGCCCAAGTCAAGGTAAAACAATTTAGCAGGTACTACTAAAGCAGAGTGGTCCCGAACGAGTAGTCGCGCGTCCACGCTAGCTAGTCGTGAGTGGTCGATCCTAACCCTAAACACATGTATTCACTTGCGCGCGCGCACTTTTTGTAGGATTGACCACTCACGACTAGCTAGCGCGTTCGGGACCACTCTGCTTTAGTAGTACCAATTTAGCGATCAGAGGGAGAGAGGCAAGGCAAAGACGAGACCAGGATGGAATTTGAAGATAGAAGGTCGAAGAACGAAATCACTAAATACTATTATATAGTCATCCCCCAAATTCCGCCGAGATCGACTTTGCCTTTCGTCCTTTCGAGGTCGATTAAATAAGTACCAGTTACGAACTGGAGTCGATGTAATCGACTTAGTCCCTTTGTCTGTCCTTGTTTGTCCCCTCTATATTTAGTCCTTTGTGGGCAATAAATAAATAAATAAATATAGACATGCCCTCTCTCTATCTGCTTTCCCCCCTCTCTGTCCGTCCATTCTCTCCCTTTTTTCTCCCTCTGTTCTTTCTCTTTCCTTCCACTAACACTATTTTCCTTTTCTTTCCCTCTCGTTTCCTCTCTTCCTTTCTTTTTGTTTTTATCTCTACTCTCTGTCTCCTCTCTTTCGCGTGTTCTATCTTACCCTCCACACTTTCTCTTTTCCTTCTCTCTCCTTCCTTCCTCTCTTTCTTTTACTCCCTCCCTCTACTCTCTTTCTCTCTCCGCTTTCATTCTGTCTCCATCCTCCCTCCCTCTCTCTCTCGTTTCTTCTTTATCAAAATATCCGACAACAAAGATGGAAGACAAACTGAAAACGTTTTCAGAGTTTACCAGAGAATATATTTACAAAAAAGAAGAAGAAATAATCAAAGAACCACATGAAATTCTCACTGAAAATGACGTTTCTCTCTGTATCAAAAATATTTCAATGATTTATATAATACTAAAATAGAAATTAAACAAGTAAATAATAAAATACAACTTACCTTACGCAACGGATAAAGATTAGAGTAAGGAATACATCCATAACAGTTCATTGTTAATGTTTAATCGCGGGTAACGATCCAAGCCGTTCCAGGCATGACTATCATGTCTTGTTATTTTCAGACATAGTATATCAAGACTACATTATCCAATGTGTATTTAACTCATCAAGTCGGTAAAATGTGTGATATAAAAGAGATTTGGCTGCTATTTCTAGCTGGCCGACACATACATACATACAGTTTCGGGTATTCCACCGACAACATTTCCTCATGTCTTTCAAATAGCAATTTCGAAACAAGTAGTAGAAGGATATTTATGTTAATGAAAATTAAAAAGAAAATAACGAGGAAGTGCCGAAAAGTTCCTGGTTTTAAGGGTGTCGTGAAAGGCCTGGTTGGAGGCCCAACCTCCCTAGTTCTTTTTACAGGGCTTGGAAAAACTGAAGGGCCACTGGAATAAGTGTGGAGTATGAGAGGGGAATATGTTGAATAAAATCATAATTAACTGATCCTCCTGTACCTTCTTTTACCCAAAGCCAGGAACTTTTCAGCACCCCATCGTACATGGTTGGACATTTGATTTTAACTCGGAAAACAATCCAATAACTTGCTCCTGGTATTCAAACATCATACAAGAAAATATTGATGGCATTATCTCGACTAGTATCATTCATTACAAACATGAAATTGGAAGACGCATTTAAACAAAGTTCAGTTTTCTTTCTGTCTGTTATAATACAAATCCAATGCATTAAATATTAACATTTTTGACCTGAGGAAACGAAGTCGGAGGGCACCAAACTGTACTTAGGCATTATATATATATATATATATATATATATATATAGATAGATAGATAGATAGATAGATAGGTAGACGGATAGATAGAGAGATAGATATATATATAGATTGATTGATTGATTAATGTTTGTTTCTTTATGTTGTGTTAAAATAATTTAACATGAAACTGAAGAGAATTACTTAATACTTTTTGAAGGGTGCATATTTATATCCATTTACAAGCAGTGATGTGACAGTGACTTCGTTAGACCTCACCCCTCTTCTTGAAAAAGTATATAGATAGATAGATAGATATAGATATAACAAAGAGAGCGTGTGTTTGTGTGATGTAGGAAGTATGGAGATGTAGTAAATAAAATCTACCGTCTAACAAACCATGTCCGAAGGGTATGGCTTCTCAAACTGCCAGGCGTGATATAACGTTGCTAGGATACGAGGCGGTATCCAAGGGAGGTAACTTTTGCAAAGAGAAAAATATTCTGATTTCCCACTTTGGTACACATTTTCGTGGGATGTATGGTTCGTTTAAATTGATTTTGTAAACATTTATTTTATCGATCCAAAAAGATAAAAGATTAATTTTAAAAATCAGTCTTGGCAGAATTTGAAAACCAGAGCGTTACAAAATATTGCAAATCGTATTATTTTTATTTGTCGTTATACCGATTGTCACATCATACACATTTTTAGCAAGCAGAGTGTTGAAAAGTTGTGGGTTTTTAAATTTGTAAAATGTCAAGAACAAGCAAACTGTGGTTCCCACTTTTATGTTTTTGCTGAAGAGTTGTAGTTAACCTGAGTATTGTATAAAATAAACTCATTATTATTATAATTTTTAACGCAGAGAGCTGGTAGAATCGTTATCACGTTGGGAAAAATTCTAAATTACAGCAACATTCGTCCTAAACCAGGACTGCCATGTTATGTTGGCAAATAGTCTTTAATACAAAGTACTGTTGCTGAATATCTCATGTTGTGAGAATTACAAATAGTAATTTTCTAATTTATAATTATTTAAAATAATTATATCAAAGGGTGTGGATAAAACCCAACACGCTAGAAATAGATGCCGAATGGCACTAAAAACCACTGGATATACTTTGACATATTTTACTGAAGACAGCAAGGTGTTTTACAGTGCTAAGCTAGAAATTGGTTTACAATTGATTTAAGAATCTTATTTATTTTTTTCATCTGCTCTCTTACAACCTGTGCTAATGGAGTACAGAAGTGATTTCTAGTGCCATTTGGTGTCTAGCATATTGATGGGGTTTATCTGTACCCTTTGATAGAATTATTTTAAATAATTATTAGTATTACATCAAAATCAAATTAAATCACATTCAAATGGAAATTGTAGTTGTGATCCCCGTGCTGGGCAAGTGTCTTCTACTATAGCCTTAGGCCAACCAAAGCCTTGTGAGTGGATTTGGTAGGCGGAAACTGAAAGAAGCCCGTCGTATATATATATATATATATATATAAATATATATATGTATGTATATATGTGTGTGTGTATGTATGTGTGTATTTGTCCCCCAACATCGCTTGACAACTAATGCTGGTGTGTTTACGTCTCCCATAACTTAGCCAGGCAAGCATGGAAAACAGGTTCAATGATGATGATGACAATATACATACATACATGAAGTTACTTTGCTTGGAAACAGGTGAAAGTTGGTGACGGGAAGGCCATCCAGCTGTAGAAAATCTGCCTCAACAAATTCTGTCCAACCCATGCAAACATGGGAAAGTGGGCAATAAAATGATGATGATGCTGACACATACACACATATACTGTAAATCCTTGAGTATAGTCCACTCTTGAGTATAATACGCAGGGGATTTTTAGGGGGCTGTACCTTTGAAAAACCTAAACCTTGTGTACAATACGCACCCCTTCTCTAACTTGAGTCAAGGAGGTCTATATAACGTCCTTGGTTTGTAAAGGTATGTCCTTTATTATTATTTTATATATAACATAATGCAAATGCGTAGCTTTTTGTGCACTTTGTTTGCAGAAAATAAAGAAATAACAGTAATAACGTCAGTGAAAAATAAATATTAAATAAACTGCCTTTCACATATTTATCACTTAGAAAATATTTTTCATTTTTAACCTCGTATATAGTACACACTAGAAATTTTGACCTTTAAATTTTGGGAAAAAAGTGCGGATTATACTCGAGGATTTACGGTATATAAGCATTTAAGAAATAATCGAGTACATTCTTCAACAAATAAATTTTATTTAGAGTTAGATTATTGTTGAATAAATAACAACTTTTTATACATAATAATACCATCACAGATCATTTATAAATGGTTAACAGTAATATTTAACTTACAAACAACAAGTGACAAAACATGAAATAAAATTGATTACATATCATATTTACTTTTGTATAAGTGAAGGCGCATGGTTTAGTGGTTAGGGTATTTGGCTCATGATTGTATGGTTGTGGGTTCAATGCCTGGCAGAGATGTACCCTTGAGCAAGACACTATATTCCACATTGCCCAACTCCACTCAGCTGGCAAAAATGAGTTGTACCTGTAATTCACAAGGGGCCAGCCTTGTCACATTCTGTGTCATGCTGAATCTCCCCGAGCTATGTTAAGGGTATGCATGTTTGTGGAGTACTCAGCCACGTACATGTTAATTTCACTAGCAGGCTGTTCTGTTGATCAGATCAACTGGAACTCTTGTCATCGTAACCGGTGGAGTGTCAGCTCTTTCTGTGTGTATGAACCACACCATTTTATTCTTAATTTTAACTGAATAAGCTGGGCTGCAACTTATACACGGGGCAAAGCTTAAACTATGAAGGAAAAAATTTGTACCGAGATTTAACACTAAACTCCTTGCAGATGAATACCATCTTGTCGTTGGTTGCAGGGCTTGTGTGTCTCCATGACCATGTGAGGTATGCTGGTTGGAGATTTGTCTCCTGGTAGGGTCACCCAAGCCAGACAGGTCGAAGGGTAACCAGATGAAGAGCATTCAACTGACCCTCCAGGTTGGGGGTTTAGCATTGGACTAACAACCCAGTTTAGTAAGAAAAAAACATACCTGTTACAGAAACCACAACAGCACTCCCAAACGACATGGTCAAGGAAGAGTCCTCTCCCGTAGAGCGCATGACACAAGCTGGTGAAAGCCTTTGGGAAGCCAGCGCACCGATAACTCTTCTGACAACCAAGACTGAAACTAGGAACAGCCTTGGCACAGGAGTCTCGACACAGAGGTGAGGGCAACCAGAATGATGTAGGCCGAGCTGAAGAGGATCCCTCAGAACCGCTTCTTTTGGAAAAACATTGTTGTGGCCCTATGTTCCCTGAGGAATCAAGATACCTAAGAGAAGAGAGAGTGGTGTAATTTATACACAAGTAAATATAGTAAATATTTTAGTATAACCTGCATGGAATAATGATATCTATCTGGACAATTTATAGAAATACTTTTGACTTTTCCCAGATGAAAAAAAAAAATCATTTCAATTATAAAAAACAGTTTCTGTTAAACTGATTTCAATGTCTCTTTTCTTTCTTAACAAAACAAATTCAATTTTAGAAAAGTTTCTAAAATCCTTCAAACAGTTTATCAAAATGGTGCAATTTTAATGAGTACATATTTACATATTAATAAAAAAAAAAGTCATTTCGATCTAGATTTCTCTGTTTTCAATATCAACAGACTCTTCATTACTGTTATTTTCTACTTGATTCGTTAGTTCGTCAGCTTGTAATAAGGTAATTAGTTCTTCAGTGGAGAGAGCTTGTCGTTCGGGGCAGAATTTTCTTTGGAAATAGGATTGAAAATTATCATCATCTAAAGCATTAGCATCATCAAATTCTAAGGAGCCACCTTCTTCGAGAAAATTTTTCATAATATCTGCTTTCTTCAGTGCCAATTCCTTGATGATGTCTTTTGATGTTGGCTCTCTTTGGCCTTCTAACTTGATCTGTTGTAATCGTCGATCTAGGAAAAAAAACAAACAAAAACAAAAGATGAATACACTAGGTCTAATGTTTATATCTAATTTATTATATTTTACATGATTCAGTCATTGGACTGTAGCCATACTGGGGCACTGCCCTAAAGAGTTTAGGGACCTTTTCAGTTTGGCTGCCAGTTTTCAATCTCTTCAGTTCCTGCTCAAATTGATTTCATATCTGCAAGTACTGAGGTGATTTCGTTCAACAATTCTAGAAGGCAATGCCCCAGCATGGTCGCAATCTAATGACTGAAACAAGTAAAAGATAAAAGATGTGTGTAAGATAGATAGATAGAGGGAGAGAGAGGGAGAGAGAGAGGGAGAGAGAGAGAGAGAGAGGGAGAGAGAGAGAGAGAGATTAAGTTGGCATTTTTTATTTGTCAGATTCTTCACATAAAACCAGTCATCTTCGTTTTTAATTAATGAACATTATTGAGGAACAAACGAATCCAAAGATGCAGTCCTCAGCACTAAAAACAACAGCACCACTGCTAATATGCTTTCTAAGTCATCCTAGAAGCCTCTATGCGGTCGTTCGATCTGTTAGAAATAACAGTAAAATCGCACATTTTGTCTCAGTTAAAGAAAAACACATTAAGCTAATTTAAGCTTAGATAAACAAAATGACCTTTCATCGTAAGCTTGTTCAATCAGGACTGAACAACATACTCCATACAGATTTGTTTCTAATTTGGATGAATATGAAATGTGACAGTTACTCTTTTCCTAAACACATTATTAACCATCCAAAAGGCGGCGAGCTGGCAGAATCGTTAGCGGTATTTTGCCCGTCGCTACGTTCTGAGTTCAAATTCCGCTGTGGTCAACTTAACCTTTCATCCTTTCGGGGTGGATAAATTAAGAGCCTGTCAAGTACTGGGGTCGATGTAATCGACTATCCGCCTCCCCACAAATTCCAGGCCTTGTGCCTGTAGTAGACAGGATTATTAACCATCCCATGACCTTAAAGCAGAAACGTAAAATTAAACTTTTTACACATTTAGAAATTAATTAACTCTAATTAATAATAATTATAAGACTCTAAATTAGATTTGTTATTTATTTAGCAATGTTGTTATTTAGAAGTTAGAAGTTAATGCAGCTGTGTTTATGTCGAAGGTTTTCTAGTCTTTTATGAGAATGTAAGACTACATTATCCAATGTGTGCTTGCTTTTCTCGGAACAATAGCGTGTCAAATGAGAGAGATTTGGCTGCTATTTTTAGTAGGAAGTACGAACATATACTATATTTGATGACATGTAAGACGCATTTTTTTTTCTAAACGTGAGCCCTACATGCGAAGTCGGGCCTCAATTATAGGGTTTAATGCATTAAAATTTTTTTTTCCTGAATATATATTGAGGTACTGTGCGTCTAATATGCCCGTGAATGTTTTATGCCATCAAATACAGCAGATATTTCCTCGTTGGGGGTGTATAATTCTTCCTTTCCTGGTATGGTATACTTTTCAATCACGTAGTAAAAAAACAAAATAAAACGTTAAAATCTTACTTAATGACTCCAGATATTCTTCAGAGCTGATCATATCATAAAGAGGGTCTTTAGGAGCCGGTGGTAAATTAGCTGACATCGACGGCAGGGGAGTCCAAGGATCGTTCTTCATGATTGTCGATGTTGATGTCACTTCAGTCTCACTATCCGCCATTAAACTATGGATATCGCTTGGTTATGTCTTACACCACAATAGTGTTAATCTACTTGATTAATAATAAATGTTTTATATATACTTCATTATAGAATAGATATATAACCATAATCACACAGAGAGAAGGCTATTGTCAGGTGCAAAATATATTTTAATGTCAAGTTTAATATGAAGCATGGAAGGTTTACATATAAATATCGGTTGGTTAGGTCTTACACTAGCATAACAACTGCCTGGTCAACAACTATCGTTATATATATACATTATATAGTAAGTATACATACATACATACATACATACATGCATACATACATGCACACATACATACATGCATACATACATACACATACATACATACACATACATACATGCATACATACATACACATACACACGAAATATCGCCTTTATTTAAAATGTAATAAATAAAAGGTTTTTGAGAAGGTGTTTCGCTGTGCCAGCGCCTCAACTCCGCGAACATCCACGGTAATGCCAAGGGTGTCTTGGATTGCCTTAAAAATTTTTTAGAGGGGAAAGGGTATCTATGTCCCTCGTATGTTGCATAATTGAAAGAGCGTACAAACCTCTTTATTTCACACGCATTGATATGAAAATTTATACTGTACTTAAGGGGACATAACTTAAAGTATAGTTGTATGGTTGTTCCCCTTCAATTTGCTCTGCTAACTTCTGATGCTGAAATAATTTTATAAAAAACATTTCAGTACCGGTTTCAGTCATTGAGACTTTTTCAGCAAAAGAATTGGAAAACAATTAAATTTTGGAAAAATTAAATGAAAAGTATTTTAAAAGAATATTTGCATAGTATTCAAATACAAGGGGCATTTTCCTTGTTTCTGCCTGTCTCTGTCTCTCTTGTTTACTCTTGTGGGTTCGAGGTCATTGTGAATTCTTGGTAGGGCTTCCCTAATTCTAAATTCCCCAGCAGCATGATGGGCACCCCTCCTCAGAACTTTCCAGGAAGTAATTCCTCCCCCCTCCTCGGACCTTTCCAGAAAGTAATTCCTCCGCTTCCTCCA
>NC_142933.1:106908124-106913124 GCF_046866305.1 Octopus bimaculoides
GTACTGGTTCAATACCTAATATTTGTTGTGAATAATAATAATAGTATTGATAAAACAATAGGTTTATATATAAAGCATGGTTTATAGTCATAAAGAAAGTAATAAAATGGAGATATAGCATTTAATAAAAAAAATATTATATGCAAAAATCAAACAGCTGTTTCAATTAAGCCTAAAAGAGTAAACAGCAATTAGTAAAATCATTACGTTAGGCAAAATCTCCTCAGAGGGGTAGAAAGAAAAAAAATTACGATATACCGTTAGTTTATTTACATTATTTACATTTGATGGATATTTGTCCTCATCTTGTTTGTTGTTAACACAACGTTTCGGCTGATATACCCTCCGTCAAATGTAAATAATGTAAATAATGTTAATAATTCCTCATCTCTTAAATATAGAACTGTAATACTGTTAGTTGTTTTTATGTGTTATATTTTAGAATCATCACAGCAGACTGAGTGTTATTTTATGGCTAATACTGGTATACGCCAGAGTTAGAGAGTTATAAGTTGTTTTAGTGGGTAATGGATAATATGTGAATAACATAAAAACCTAACGGTGTAGCTTTTTTCTGGTCCCCTGAAAAAATTTTGCCTAATATAATTATTTTAATAATTGCTATTTAATCTTTTAGGCTTAATTGAAACAGCTGTAAGGGACTATATTTGATTTTTGCAGATAATAATTTTTTTATTAAATGCTATATTTCCATTATATATATATACATATATCGTTTGAATTTTTACCAATGGTAATCTCTTCCTATTTAACCCTCTCCTTTGGCTGCATATATATATATATATATATATATATATATATATATATATATATATATATATATATAAGCTTATTGTATTACTTTCTTATATGAATTGGTCTCAGTTGCTATATTTTACTCTTTTACTCTTTTAGTTGTTTCAGTCATTTGACTGCGGCCATGCTGGAGCACCGCCTTTTAGTCGAGCAAATCGACCCCAGGACTTATTCTTTGGAAGCCTAGTACTTATTCTATCGGTCTCTTTTGCCGAACCGCTAAGTTACGGGGACGTAAACACACCACCATCGGTTGTCAAGCGTTGGTGGGAGGACAAACACAGACACAAACACACACACACACACACATATATATATATATACATATATACGACGGGCTTCTTTCAGTTTCCGTCTACCAAATCCACTCACAAGGCTTTGGTTGGCCCGAGGTTATAGTAGTAGACACTTGCCCAAGGTGCCACGCAGTGGGACTGAACCCGGAACCATGTGGTTGGTAAGCAAGCTACTTACCACACAGCCACTCCTGCGCCTACAAAACAAACCACTTTTATGTGCTTCATGGAATGATGGCAAGTTGACACCTTTTCTAGATTAAATGGTTCCTGTGTCAGATAGGTTAAAAATATCAGAAAAAAAAAATGTTAAACTGAAGTCGAAGGTTAATTAGGCATTGCCTAATGTTTTACTGTCGAACATGATTTCAATAGCGTTCTTTGATAACCATCTTGTGTTTCAAAAGCATTATAATTATGATAAGCATTATTTCAATTTGCCGTTTGATCAATATAGAATCGTAGATTCTCATTATTGTTTTCAAATGACATGTTGATCGTTAGTAGTTTGTATGTGTGTGTGTGTGTGTGTGTGTGTGTGTGTGTGTGTGTGTGTGTGTGTGTGTGTGTGTGTTCAGTTTCGTGTCTAAATATTTCTTCTATCTTTTTTTGATATATCCCAGACAAAAGCCTATTGAAAATTCTTTTATTGTATAATCGCCATGATGGTTTTTTCTGAACGTTTTATAAACTTACAAAGAAAGAAAGAAAGAAAGAATATAAAACACGATATTTAATTATCTTAAAACAATATTGTATATCTGAAATCGAAGTATGTATTTGAATATAAATTATAACAGATTTTAACTTTGATATTTTTTACTTGTTTCAGTCATTAGACTGCGACCATGCTGGGGCACCGCCTAGAAAAAGTTTTAGTTGAATGAAGTGCATCGTAGCTCTTCGCTCCGACATTCGAAACTCCCTATACTATAATGACAACCTTTTACTGTTTGTTCTAGATTATAAAACACACACACACACACACACACACACACACACACATATAATATAATATAATATGATATAATATGATATAATATAATATAATATAATATAATATAATATAATTTAACTAGAGTGTTTCGGTTATGTGACGGGTAGAGGAAACACTGGGTAAGTCATATAATAAGTAACTTTGAAAATATACTATTGCCACCATGCGTAATATCAGGAAATATGGTATACATATAATGGAAGGTTTATCAAATTTCTTCGTGTTCATACAGAATGATGAAATGAATTCTAATTTTCAAAATGAAAGATATTTGTTTCTTCAAAATTACATAAAATAAAACAGAATTTCTCATTTGTAAATCTATAATGTGAAGGCACGTGGTCTAATGATAAAGGTTTTGCACTTACGATTGCTAGTTCATGCGTTCGACTCCTGGACTGCGCAGTACATTGTGTTCTTGAGCAAAACACTTCATTTCCTGTTGTTCCAGTTCACTCAGCTGTAAATGGGTCACCCTGCAACGGAATAACCTTCCAATCAGGGGGAATGTGGGTCTACTCGCCAAGCTAGTGGGGGTGGGGGGGGGGGGCATCATTCAAAAGCTAAAACGATGTGAATCGCATTGTGATCAGCGATGTATTACAACATCTGATAGTCTGCTCGATACTGTGATACTGTGATATCTGCAATAAATATATTTACTTATATTTTCGGTTACCTAAGCCTGACGAGCTAGGTTCCTTTGACGAGCCCACGAAACTTTAAACAGCTTCAAACCGAATCAAACAGCTATAAATTAAATAATATGTGCGACTCCTACCAAATGTGTTGGATACCACTTTCTTTCGTTTGTCCACTCGAACTTATTTTTCAAAATTTTTCCAGCAAAATTGTCATCCGTTCCACCGAAAATCTATCTCTGCAAAATTTCATTAAAAAATGTGCAGTTTTCAGAATGACATGAAATACACCTTTTATGTTAACTCTCTCTGTATCTCTCTTTTATTCACTGTTTCCCATTCTCTATACGTCGTAAAGCGAGATTGAAAAAAAATCAACCAACCAGTCAACCAACATTCATATCAGCTATTAGGAAGAGAGAGAGAGAGAGAGAGAGAGAGAGAGAGAGAGAGAGAGAGAGAGAGAGAGAGAGAGAGAGAGAGTGTGTGTGTGTGTGTGCGTGTAAATATTTCAAACGTACGTAAACAATTCAACTCGAAGAAGCCATTTTAATTGAAATCATAATTTTCCAACTTTTAACAGAGAGAATGGAGAATACTTAGAACCGCAGACCTTTATAGACGGCAAAGTATTCTTCGTTTTGAAATAAAAAAAAACAAAAAAAAAACAAGAAGCCAGCATAGTGTTATGTATATTTGCAAGTGTCTGTACATAATGTAGTGTGTTCTTAAAAGTGTCTATCTTTATATATTTATACATGTGTCTAGTAGAACGTATGTATAGAGACATAGCTATAAAATTATGTTCAATCATTACAAATAAACATGGTTGTGTGCTAGAGGTATTTGCTTCACGACCACGTCATTCCGTGTTGGATCCCATGGCGCAGCACCATTTTCTGTGGACCAGTGTCTTCTAGCATAGTCACAAAGAAGAAGGTGGAATGAACAGGTTTTGATCACAAACGACAGCAATTGTTTCTGAGCAATGATAACAGTTGTTAGTTGCTGAATACCCTACTATTACATAAAACATTATATGAATAATTAAGTAAATATAATCCAGCAGCAGCAACAGCAGCAGCAGCAACAGCAGTGTTGAGGCACAACCATATAGGAGCTTTGAAATGCACTTTATGAGGTTATTACCCAGATGAAGTACTGGGGTAGGTTTGTTAGACTAAAACCCCTTCAGGGTGGTGCCCCAACTAAAATAAAATAAAAATATAATAAAAAGTAAATAAAAAGTTCATCAAGCACACACACACACACACACACACACACACACAGATGCACATACACACACACACACACACAGAGGCACACACAGATACACACACACACATGCACACGCACAGGCAGATGCACACACACACACACACACAGATGCACACACACAGATGCACACACACAAAAATACACACACATAAATGCACACACACACATACACACAGAAGCACACACAGATACACATACACACATGCACACGCACGGGCAGATGCACACACACACACACACACACAAATGCACACATATATACACACACACGCACGCACGCACGCACACACACACACACACACACACACACACACACACACACACACACACACACACACACAGAGGCACACACACCAAATGAAGACAAATTGATTTTGGTCTGGCTTTACTCCTCAATTCCAAAATGGAACTGGGTAAAGGATTGCAATTGAAATTTGTCATATTCTTACCATTCCGAAGGGAAATCAGCGCTGTAACTGAAGCAAAATTGCTGTAACAGAGATTCAAAACCAATTCTGGGAATTATATCACTGCGAACTTAAGTTTGCACCAGTATGGCGTCTATTTTGCTCGAACAAGGAACTATAACAAGGAGGAAATGGAACATGAGAAATGTCATATCATTAAAGATTGCTTAATTGAGGTTAAAGAGTTGAAAGGCATCAAACATAAGTTCTCATAATCATTTTACTGTATTTCTGGGTGTGGGGAGGCAGGATTATTTACTCCATATTTTCTCTTTAAAAATCTATCTATCTATCTATCTATCTACTTAGCGACCTACCAACATATCTGACTCTCTCTCTCTCTCTGTCTGTCTTTGTCTCTCTCTCTCTGTCTTTGTCTCTCTCTCTCTCTCTCTCTCTCTCTCTCTCTCTCTCTCTCTGATATATATATATATATATACATATACATACATATAGTGTTTCAAGAAATTTGGTATTTCGCAGTCTAATAACTTTGCCAGTTCTT
>NC_142933.1:106925624-106933124 GCF_046866305.1 Octopus bimaculoides
ACACACTCACATGCTCACACACATTCACACACGCACACACGCGCACATACACACACTCACACACGCATACACACACACTCACACACCACACTCTTACACACACACTCACACAGACACCCTCACACACTCACATACACATTCACACACATACACACATACACGCGCTTACACACGCACATCCACACACTCACATACACACACACTCACACACACACACACACACACATGCATACACACACGCACTCAAACACGCACATAGGCTTGTATGAATGTATGTATTAATGTGTATGCGTATGTGTGTGTATGTGTGTGTGATTGTGTGAGTTATTTCTTTACTACCCTCAAGGGGCTACACACAGAAGTACAAACAAAGATAGACAAACGGATTAAGTCGATTATACCGACTCCAGTGCGTAACTGGTACTTATTTAATCGACCTCGAAAGGATGAAAGTCAAAGTCGACCTCGGCGGAATTTGAACTCAGAACGTAGCGGCAGACGAAATACCGCTAAGCATTTCGCCCGGCGTGCTAACGACTCTGCCAGCTCACCGTGTGATTGTGTGTGTATGTAGTTATTGTATTGCATTTTAAAATTCTCTCTCAGAACAAAACCGAGCGACATTAATAACAACACGAAGAATGATAACAGCAAGCCACATTGGTAACAACGGCAAAGCTACTGAAGAAGAATTAAGAATTACAAAAACAGCGAGTGAAAGATGGAGTCATGTTTCATTTAATACGTGTGCGCGGGTGCATCAGTGTATAAATGGATGCACGCGTGACAATACGTATGCAACAACAACAACAATAGTAATAATAATAATAATAATGATGATGATGATGATGATGATGATGATAATTAATGTAAAACCAACTACAGCAACAGTATAAGGGAATGGGTGAAAATGAAAGAAAAACACTCGCACACCGGAAATTTGACGTCAGTGTTAGTTTTGTAGCAAAAAGAAGCGTAATATTACGATCTATTAGTTTCCACTTGACTAAGTTATATAATGTTCTGTCGCTTTCTGTCGTCTGTTCTTTGTCTTTTATACTCTCGGCAACTAGTTTCTCTCTGTCTCTCTGTCTCTCTTTCTCTCTCTCTCTCTCTTTCTTTCTCTCTCTTTCTTTCTCTCTCTCTCTCTCTCTCTCTCTCTCACACACACACACACACACACACACACACATTCACTCCTCTCTCTCTCTCTCTCACATTCTTCTCTCTGTCACTCCTCTCTCTCGCTCCCTCTCCGTGGCCTCTCTCTCTCGTCCCTCTGTTTTTCTCTCTCCTTTTGTATGTATATATATGTATGTATGTATGTATGCGTAAGTGTGCATGTGCGTCTTAAAATGTTAATATATAATGTATTAACACATATCAATATATAAAATGAATATATGGGGGTATATATATATATATATATATATATATATATATATATATATATACATAAATCCACACACACAAACACACACACACACATATATATATATATATATACATGTTCATAGACAAGCACAGATCCCACACATACGCGCATACATATGCACACGCACATACATAGGCACACGCAATACAGACATATAAACATATCAATACACAAACACACATAAGGCAAAATGGCGGTATTTGTCCCGACACTTTATGTTCTGAGTTTAAATCCCGCCTAAGTCAACTTTGCTTTTCATCTTGTAGTGGGGATTTAAAACCAAATCTCTGGATACGCCATCACTCATCACGAGCGAACCACAGTAGTTTCCCGTGATCGGTCTATTAAACAGCCAATCAGCGTCAATGCATCGCGTGATTCAATTTTCTAGAATTTTCTTTTTGTGCCTTATATAAAGTTGCTTTTAACGCCAAAAATTTAAATAGGGTTTTGAGACCGGCCGACTTATTCACATATGTCATCTCTTCCCAACGCAGAACGCTGAGTCAGCCGTGCGATACGTGCCTCTATTCTTCCTACATCAGATAGTTCTGGATATTTGTGCAGACATCTCCCCAGGACTTATTCTTTGTAAGCCTAGTACTTATTCTATCGGTGCTTTTTGCCGAACCGCTAAGTTACGGGGATGTAAACACACCAACAACGGTTGACAAGCGATGATGGGAAGACTAACACAGACACACAAATACATACATACATACATACATACACACACACACACATATACATACATACATACATACATACATAATACATACATAATACATACATACACACCCACACACACATACATATATATACGACGGGCTTCTTTCAGTTTCTGTCTAACAAATTCACTCACAAGGCTTTGCTCGGCTCGAAGTTATAGTAGAAGACATTTGACCAAGGTGTCATGCAGTGGGAATGAACTCGGAACCATGTGGTTGGGAAGCCAGCTTCTTATCACACAGCTACTCATGCGCCTAAAAAATTTTTTTAATGTTTTGTGTATTGTAGAAGTGCAACCAATTTATTGTAAACAAATTTGAACAACAAAATCTTACATGGACCTGCAATGGTCATGGGGACCCCAGTGGTGAACCAGTGGACTAGGGCAGCGTTTTTCAAACATTTGTTTAGTCCCGACCCATTTTATTTATATCGCGACCCAGTGAAGGGTCGGGAACCACAGCTTGAAAAACGCTGGACTAGGGTATTTTTCCGAAATGCTCAAAACAGCGGGGTTTTCAATCGGTAGATTTAAATAGGTTAGATGTAAAAGAAAAAAGAAAAAGAATTTAAATAAAAGGTGGGGGGGGGGGCACTGAAGGGCGCAAAAGGTGGGGGTCTAAAGAAGAGAGAAGAGGGATTTGGGAGAATTGGCGAACCGAAAAAGAAAATAAAGAAAAAATTCTATGAGTTATGAACTAAGAATGACAACGATGACAACAACAAAACGTCAAATACTACTACTACTACTACTACTACTACTACTACTACTACTACTACTACTACTACTACTACTCCCTTCCACCTCCTTGTCTTACTCCACCTCCTTATCTTACACCTCCTCCTCCTCCTCCTCCTCCTCCTCCTCCCCCACCTCCTCCTCCCCCCCCTCCTCCTCCTCCTCCTACTACTACTACTATTACTCCTACTACTACTACCACTACTGTTGCTGCTGCTGCTGTTGCTGCTTCGGCTGCTACCGCTACTACCGCTGCTGCTACTACTGTTACTACTACTGCAGCTACCACTACTACAGTTACCACTACTACTACTACTACTACTACTACTACTACTACTACTACTACTACTACTGCTGCTGCTGCTGCTGCTGCTGCTACTACTACTACTACTACTACTACTACTACTACTACTACTACTACTACTACTACTACTACTACTACCCAGTGACGCCACCACAGATCAACAAGAAAAAAGGAAAAAAGAAACAACCGCAGTTACAACATTTTAACAATAACAAATACGAAAGAAAAAAAATATTAAATTGATAGAAATTAGTTTCAAACAACAATAACAATTAAATAAGAATCATCAAAAAAATGGAATAAAATCGAAAAACGAATAATTAGAGATGGATGGATGTATGCATGCATGTATGTATGTATTTATGTATGTATGCATGTGTGTGTATGTATGTATGTGTGTATGTATGCATATGTATATATATGTATGTATGTGTATATATGTATATATGTGCATATATATATGTATGTATGTGTATTTATTTATTTATCTTATTTATTTATTTATGTATATATATATATATATATATATATATATATATATATATATATACATATATATATATATTTGTATATATGTATCTATATGCATATATATATATATATGTATGTATATATATATATATATATATATACAAATGTATATATATGTATATATATATCTATTTGTATGTATATATATAAATATATATATGGATATATATATGTATAATGTATATATATATATATATATATATATATATGTTTATATGTATGTATTATGCGTGTATGTATGTATTTATATGTATATGTGTGTGTATGTATACATGTGTGTGTACGTCTATGAGTATATATATATATATGTGTGTGTGTGTGTGTGTGTGTATGTATGTATATGTATGTGTATATATATGTGTGTGCGTATATATCTATATGGATATACACATATACATATATTCACACACACACATAAAGACACACACACAGATGTATATATATACACACGCACAGACACACAGGTACATACACGAAGAATATGCAGATTGAAGAAAAGACATTAGTAAAATTAATATGAAAGAAGGCGCTAACAGAATGTTATGCGGTAAGAATGTTTTGAAAGCAACAACAAAAATGAGAGAAATCGACTTGCACAAACAACGAAAATTTCGGCGGTTGATATATATTTCTTTAAATTGGAATACAGACATTTTTAAAAGTTCAAGTAACCTCGTATTGATTGAAAATTTCAAAGAGCAACGTTAAGGAATTATATGACAGAGAGTGATGAAGAAAGAAAGAGGGAGAGAGAGAGAGAGAGAGAGAGAGAGAGAGAGAGAGAGAGAGAGAGAGAGAGAGAGAGAGAGAGAGAGAGAGAGAGAGACCAGACCATAGATAGACATACAACAAAGAGATCTGGTGATGCAAAAAAAAAAAAGACTTTCAAAAGCCATAGATAAATATAGGAAAGGAAATTTAAAAAAACAAACAAAAAAACAAACAAACAAACAAACAAACAAACAGGAAGGCAAGAAGCAAACAAAAACAGGTGAACATTGACTAATTCGTTAATGTAGTAAGTTCGCTAATGGAGTTTGTATCAATCTTAAAATTGAAAAAGAAATACCACAAAGAAAAAGAATTCCTTAGGTGCAGGCGTGGCTGTGTGGTAAGAAGCGTGCTTCCCAGCGACATAGTTCCAGGTTCAGTGCCATTGCGTGGCACCTCGGGCAAGTGTCTTCTGCTATTGCCTCGGATCGACCTAAGCCTTGTGAATGCATTTGGGATGTATATATACATATATACACACATACATATATATATACATATACATACATACATACATACATACATACATGCATGCATGCATACATACATACATACATACATGCATATATACATACATACGTACACATGCATTTGGGAGACGGAAACTGAAAGAAGCCCGTCGTGGTTAGGGTATTCGGCGACGCGTTGTGTCCTTGAGCAAGACACTTTATTATTTCACGGTGCTCCAGTCCACTCAGCTGGCAAAAATGAGCTTGTACCTGTATTTCAAAGGACCAGCCTTGTCACACTCTGTGTCACGCTGAATCTCCCTGAGAACTACGTTAAGGGTAAACGTGTCTGTGGAATGCTCAGCCACTTGCACGTTAATTTCACGAGCAGGCTGTTACTTTGATCAGATCCACTGGAACCCTCGTCATCGTGTGTATATATATATATATATATATATATATATATATATATATATACTCATACCTCAGTACTAAGGACTAAAAGGTGGGGGGAACATCGATCCGATGAAGCCGATTGTCCGTAGGTACCGACACGACACTAAGGTTAGGTTACGTTAGGAGTGGCTTATATCAACAATTACATTACGAAAGCCAGAGGAATAAATAGAGTACTGTACTTAATCAAGTACACTATCCAATCTGACAGTGTAAAATACCTGTACACTGTACATATACACTGTAATATAAGGGAGGAAATTGTTGTACACACTGCTCAGGTGCACTACAACAAAGCAAAAAGGCCATCAGGTATATTGGTGGCGTATTTTAGGAAGCATGATGGAAATTTTGATACAGTAAATTCAACATTTTTAATATAAAATCAGACTTACTTTGGTTGGTGAAGAGGTGTTGTTGATATGCCATGATTTTGTCCACTGCTTCCAAAATCCGTTAACGGGAGATCCGTAGTACCGTGGTATGAGTGTATATATATATGAGAAATGGGACCCTAAACAATAATTTGAACAATTATAGATTCAATTCAATTTAAATATTTTATACAAACAAACGACACATCTCATAAATTACAGCTGTTTCTACTTCATTAATAAAACCAACTTTTTAAGAATAATAAAATCCCGTTTAAATATATAATGAGGTTTCATCAGATCGACATATCTTCTTCAATATTTCATGGAAAATAGCAATTGAAAATTTTATAACTGCTTAATTGTTATATATATATATATATATATATATATATATATATATATATATATATTTATTTATTTATTTATATATGTATGTATGTGTGTGTGTGCGTGTGTGTACGTGTATGTATATATATATATATATATAGTGGTGCTTTCTCGTATACGAGCAAAGCCATTGCTACAAAGAATCATTGAAATGAGTCATTGATACTGCAATGTGACGCCCTTATATGATTCTTGAACCGCGCCAAAGATTTTCACATCTTATTACATAATGCAGAGCTGAGTTTGCTTGCAGAAGGAACAGATGGCATAGTAAGAAGTCTTTTGACATGTCCTTTTAACCCTTCAACTGAACGGCACACCTTTCCACTGGTTGCGTATGCTCTGTTGTCAGCAATGGCAATATCATAATTTACAAAGGGGTCGATTTCCGTAATTTCTTTGATGGCTGACCAGGCTTGCGTCACTTAAGCTTTGCCCCCCTATAAATCACACACGTAAAAATCAATACTCCTTCATTTTCTACTGATTCGTTTTTTCTAAGCTTCCTTCTGATCTTCTCGTGCTTCATTCTCTCTCTTTCAAACTTCAAACAACCACTGTGCTCTCTTTTCCTCCATCTCTTTCGGTCACGTGCTTCTCTCTTCCAATCAACATCTGAAATTCCTATTTATGTCAAAGTAGTTTTAAAGCAGTCTTTCAACCTCATTTTGGGTTTATGTGATGGCTTTTTACGATCTTTCAGCTCACCATACAAAGGTTGCTCAGGAAATCTTTTACCATTCATCTCACCAGATGTCCACCCCTACCTCAAACGACTTTGTAGAATGATCGATTCTACACTCCTAGTGTAACTTCTCTCAAGTACCTCTACATCAATGATCGTCATTCTCCCCCAAGAGCCATACGGACTCCGGTTGAGAACCATTGACACACAGGAACGAATATTACACGCTACTTCTGGTCTGTCAAAGATAATATCCCCACAATTCTGGCTTTGTTGTTCAGCTTGTACATTTGCCACCAGTGCCCATCGAATGATGTTCGTAGTTTTATGGCTCTCACAGGTGCTTTAAAAACAACAGCGCAACTTTCGTTAAACAATTACTTGACAGCCATTTTAACTACTAACATGTCAGGTCATAACGTGACATATCCTTACAAGCTTCGAGTTTTCCGTCTACAAATTCTATCTCTGATTTAATACCCTCTTTCGCTACAACCTCACTAAGCTAATAGATTCTGTTTTATTTTCCGCTTAAATCCTACTCACCATTGTTTTGGGTTTGTTTTATAACGCCCCGTCCGTCTTCTTCCTTTAAGCTAACTCTGTAATTCGGTCACTATTGACTTTTCGTGTTGTG
>NC_142933.1:106945624-106948124 GCF_046866305.1 Octopus bimaculoides
CAGGCGTTCACAACCCTGTATGGTACCGATGGGCGTTCCACTTTAATTAGTGGCGGGGAAGTGTGACGATGTGTTCAGGGAGACTCCGGGAGTCGCCGAAAAACGAACAAGCTAGTCTCTTCCAGAGGATTTTCCAGTCAGGGACTATCATGGATAATTTTCATATGTTCTTGGCCTGACATCGCTACTGGTGGTGGTGGGGAGGCGCGATCGGTTCGAGATAAACTTTACAGGCACGGATGTGCTGTCCAGACGGGCTTATTCGAGGTGCACGCAGATCGACGAAACTGACTAGTGGGACGGATCCGTCTGCTGGCCGAGTCCATAACGATGATTGTCCTGCCACCCTCCTTTAATCAGGTAGACGACGTAGTTTTCCTTTGCCTTGTGGTGACGGCCAAAGAGGCTGTGTAGTGAACAAGGTCGAAAGGCATGAGAACAGATATATTCCTCTTTGGTAGAAGCCTCATCGACTTCTTCGAGTTTTACTTGAAAAGGAAAGTGAGGGTGGGGATGGAGGTGCTGTCCTCGAATAAATTTATTGAAAGTTGTTGTTGTTGCTGCTGCTGCTGCTGTTGTTGTTGTTGTTCTTTTGTTGTTGTTGTTGTTGTTCTTCTTCTTCTTTTTCTTCTTCTTCTTCTCCTCCTCCTCCTCCCTCTCCCTGCCTCTCTTACATGCTCTCTCTCTCTCTCTCTCTCTCTCTCTCTCTCTCTCACACTCCATTAATCTATATCTTTCTCACTAAAAACAAAAGAAGAAAAAAAATGAATGCACAGCACCATCCTTGAATCTCTGAGTTCTGAGAATATTTCCGACCATTCTGCACCCCAGGACTTGAAAGTAGCTTTGTTCACCGCCTTGCAAAAAATCTCGCTCGTTGACCTCAGTTGACATGGCTATTGTGACAGAGATTGATGGCCGTATAAAAATTACTTTATCAATTCAAGACGTTGTCATTCATATCTCGAGTAATTCACTCAGACATTAGTCAGAGAACGTCTTATTTTCGTGTCTAGTAGCCAACTGCGCATGCGCTGATAGTTAAATCGGAGGTTTGTCTGACATTAGCAGTAAATAATTTCATAGACGGCGTTTAGCTAACGCAGACGATTGAGTCATGTTTACTTTGTCATTATCACATTCTTTTAATCTTATCCGTTTTGTCTCAGTCACGGTTACGGAGGTATCTGGATACGTAATATGCTGGAATTTAAATACACGCAATAACCCTCTCGTTCACGTACAGCAATACCTCGTAGTACGAGTTTAATTCGTTCCATGACCGAGCTCGTTTTACGATTTACTCGTTTTACGATTTACTCGTTTTACGATTTACTCGTTTTACAAATAAATTTTCCCAATTGAAATTAACTGGCTGTGTGGTAATAAGCTTGCTTCCCGACCACATGGTTCCAGGTTCAGTCCCACTGCGTGGCACCTTGGCCAAGTGTCTTCTACTATAACCTCAGGCCGACAAAAGCCTTGTGAGTGGATTTGGTAGATGGAAACTGAAAGAAACCCGTCGTGTATATATATATATATATATATATATATATATATATATATATATATACATATGTTTGTGTATTAGTGTTTGTTCCCCCCCTACCACCGCTTGACAACCGATGTTGGTGTAGTTACGTCCCCGTAGGTTAGCGGTTTGGTAAAAGAGACCGATAGGATAAGTACTAGGCTTACAAAGAAAAGTCTTGGGGTAGATTTGTTCGTCTAAAAGTGGTGCTCCAGCATGGCTACAGTCAAATGACTGAAACCACTAAAAGAAAGAAAGAATCCCCCCCCCTCCCCCGCCACCACCAAAAACAGAAGAAGTGTAGTTACAAGTAAAATGACAATTATAAAAAAAGAGAATGCAAAAGAAATACGTAAACTGGTTTTATTAACTGAATTACCTCAAAGATGGATGATTTAAGTGCTCGTACTGAAGATTTCCGCTCGTACTTCAAGACAAAAATTTGCACGAGTCTCAGCTCGTACAGCAGATTACTCCTACAATGGGGAACTCGTACTGCGAGGTTCTACTGTATGTATTTATATGTATGTTACATATGGTATGATTATAAACAGGGAAAATTTTAACCATTTCTTCGTAGACTGACGAAAAAGATGAAAAACCTTGATCGATTTTCGAACTTTATTGGGTTCTCATCAGAAGTGGCTACATCATTCTGACAAACTCCAGAGAAGAAATCAGCCAAACTGTATATATACTCAACAAATGCAGTGGTTACTCTATGAAGGAGTCCCTAATTTGCATACCGAAAGTGTTTAATACTCTATAAATACCAGCGGCCTGTCAACGGAGATCTCTGTCCACACAGTATCAAGGTATGCTATAATATATATATAGCATATGGTATAATTATAAACAGGACAAATTTGCATATAAGAGATTTTGCCTAAACTGGTACTCCGTCGGTTACGACGACGAGGGTTCCAGTTGATCCGATCACCAGGACAACCTGCTCGTGAGATTAACGTG
>NC_142933.1:106953124-106965624 GCF_046866305.1 Octopus bimaculoides
ATGTATGCTTGTTCGTATTCTTCTGTTTTTAATCATATGATGTCTTCTTGTAAAGAAGGATCTGGTTTCCAACAAAGGTACAAAGCTCCATTTAGATAACAAAAGCAATATCCCGTTTTGAACTTGAGAGATGTCTTGTATATTTCTACTCTTCCGCTTACAGATTGTATTTGTAATGTGTACTGATAGTATTGCACTGTATTCTACGTATGTCTGTGTGTACGTATACATGTCCTGGCTACGATTTAAACGGCATCTGGTGGTGGAGCTCTTGTTCAGAATTTGCAAGGTTTCAAGCAGTGTGTAATCACCCCTTAGCCATTATTGTTCCCAGTTCTACTCCGGTCTGGAGCAGTAGCCCCTGTCAGGATCCCAGCTTTGGGTTAACTGGCGTATGAGCAACGGGACGTAGAAATACTCCGGCTGAAGTCGGAAGGCGCAGTAAGCCCATTGAGAGTGAATGAACCCTGGTCATTTTAAAGGCATCCTTCTAGGTCAATGATTCTCAAACGGAGTCCATATGACTCCTGGGGTGGGGTCCATATAAAATTTTGCTGCTAAACTTTATCTGCAACAAGTTGGTAATACTTCTACATTTCACAAAATATTTTAACAATTATTTTTATGCAATTTCTAATTATTTTTAATTATGAAAATATAATATGATTTTTTTTTAAACATCGAATGTCTAGGAGGATCCATCCGAATAAAATAGGAATCTAAGGGGTCCATAGGTAACACTGTCCTAGGAGAAGGCTAACTCGTATATAAAACGCACCGCTCTATTCAACTGGATATCTTGTACTTTGCTTGTCTCTGGGCTTCTCGGTTTTTCAAGTGAGAGGTTTTATGGTATGGTGCCGGTCATATTTGACTTAAAACCTTTGAACGGGCATAGCCAGTGGCGGCTCGTAAATAAAATTAGTTGGGGTGCTGCTTCAGAAAATTTTAGCCGTTGTTTTAATATTGAGTAAAAGGAAACAAACAGATAAAATGAAAATTTATACATAAACTTGATCGGTACGCGTTTTAGCCACTGTTAGGTAGTGTGTTTAATTTGTTCACTGAACACCGCTATGAATTCCACCTCGTTTTTCAAAAAATTCCCCTAAATCTCAAAATAAGGCGTGTGTGTGGGGGGGGGGGGTCTGCCTTATTTTTCAAATCCTGGCAGCAACACTGTACCTGGAAGCAGGATAATAATCAAATTCTACACTTTATCACATTCAAGAATATAAACACGTTTTTAAGCACAACACACGCGAAGTCAAAAAGAAACACTAGCTTTCACCAGCACAGCAGGGTTAGCATTGCGCGAATGACAGTGCTCTCTCTCTCTCTCTCTCCCTAGCGTGCAGCTTCATATTTCGGACATGGGAGCATGCGCACAACAGCCAAACACCGTGTCGCTGGAACTGTGAAGCGGACAGTTCTATACAAGGATTTTTGAATTTCTTGAATGGGGGATGGCTATTGACATTAAGATTAATGATTATGTAATGTACAAGTATAAGGAAAGAATTTTTAAAAAAGGGCTCATTATATTGAATGTTATCAATAATATGCTGCAATTCCGCAGGGCCTTATACACGAGCCGCTGCTGGGCATAGTTGATACCTGCCAGCAGTGGTCACGCTCGTCCAACGAGTGGACAGAAGAACATGTCATTCAGTAGCTGATATAAAGGATCGTGGTGTTGATTTTTTAAAAACAATTTTTGTACACAATGCTTGGTCCATGATGATGAGTTGGCGAAATACAAACGTCAAGGCTGAAAAATAAAAATAAAAAAGACTGAAAATAAATAAATAAATAAATAAATAAATAAATAGGCGCAGGCGTGGCTGTGTGGTAAGAAGCTTGCTTAGGCGGCGAGCTGGCAGAAACGTTAGCACGCCGGGCGAAATGCTTAGCAGTATTTCGTCTGCTGCTACGTTCTGAGTTCGAATTCCGCCGAGGTCGACTTTGCCTTTCATCCTTTCGGGGTCGATAAATAAAGTACCAGTTACGCACTGGGGTCGATTTAATCGACTTAATCCGTTTGTCTGCCCTTGTTTGTCCCGTCTATGTTTAGCCCCTTGTGGTCAATAAAGAAATAAGAAGCTTGCTTACCAGCCACATGGTTCCGGGTTCAGTCCTACTGCGTGGCACCTTGGCCAAGTGTCTTCTACTATAGCCTCGGGCCGACCAAAGCCTTGAGAGTGGATTTGGTAAATAGAAACTGAAAGAAGCCCGTCGTATACATATCTGTATGTGTGTGTATGTTTGTGTTTGTCCCCCCCCCCACCATCGCTTGACACCCGATGCTGGTGTGTTTACGTCCCCGTCACTTAGCGGTTCGGCAAAAAGAGACCGACAGAATAAGTAGTAGGCTTACAAAGAATAAGTCCTGGGATCCATTTGTCCAACTAAAGGCGGTGCTCCAGCATGACCTCAGTCAAATGACTGAAACAAGTAAAAGAAAAAATAAAATAAATAAGTCAAATAACGAAAGAAATGCCACAAGAACAAATATAAAATTGATGACTCACATAATATTAAATATAAACCTTACACGCTAATACAAATGACTAATTCATCGTTTAACTTATATGACAACCAGCAACAACAAGATAATATTGATGGTTTCTAACATAGTGGCGGTGGTGGTGATGATAGTGGTGGTGGAAAGTGGCATGGTTATTATTTTGACTAATTATTGACTAGTATTTTAATTCGTTTTTTTTTTTTTTTTTCCGATCTCGGAAGCATGAAAAGCAAAACATAGCCAATATTTGAACTGAGAAGGTTTCCAAAATTTGAACAAAACGGTTGTAACTACAGACCGGAAGGCATTTTTCTCTTGTGTAATAATTTTTTTCTCCCGATTATGCCAGTCCCACGCAATAATAATAATAACAATAATAATAATAATAATAATAATAATAATAATAATAATAATGATGATGATGATGATTTCATTTATTTGCCCCACCAGGAGGAAATAATGAGGAAGACAATAGAAAGACAGACATAAGGTGTGAGGGCTTACATATAATGAAATGAATATATATATATATATATATATATATATATATGTGTGTGTAAATATACACACTATACAATGAAAAGGAAGGAACACATACATAGTATTCAAGGTTAATAATAATAATAATAATAATAATAATAATAATAATAATAATAATAATAATAATAATAATAATAATAATAACGATGATAATAATAATAATAATAATAATAATAATAATAACAATAATAATAATAATAATAAGCATAATAATAATAATAATAATAATAATAATAATAATAATAATAATAATAATAATAATAACGATGATAATAATAATAATAACAACAAGAACACTCACAGAACGCAAACCTCCGTCAAGGCGACACCAATGTCCTCTCAACGATTAGCCAGAGATGATTTTTAAAATGAGAATATCGTAAATAAACTCGATTGCTCTCACAAACGAGAATACTAAAAATGAACCCGACCGTTCACAAAATTTTTTTTTTAATCAGAAAAATAATCCGGAATCCTTGTCCGGTACCGGATCGATCTCAAAATCTAATCAGTTCGTGCCAGTCACGAGGTCAAACATTCTTGAAAGTTTCATCCGAATCCACCGAGTCGTTCTTGAGATATCTTGTCCACGGACAAACAAACAAACAAAAACGATTGAAAATAATACCTTCGTCTTCACTAAGGCGGAGCTAATAATAATCTTTTCTGCTATAGGCACAGGGCCTGAAATTTTGTGTGTGTGTGTCGGGGGGGGGGGAACTGGTCGATTACATCGACCCCAGTGCATAACTGGTACTTATTTTCATCGACCGCGAAAGGGTGAAAGGCAATTTGAACTCAGAACGTAATGACGGACGAAATGTCGTGAAGCATTTTGTCCGGCGTGGTAACGATTCAGCCAGTTCGCCAATAATAACGATGACGACGAAGACGACAACGGTGGTGATGATAATGAATAGGAGAAAGGAGGGGACGACAACGATGAGGAGAAGGGAGAGGAAGAGGAAGACAGAAGAGTAAAAGAAGGAAGAATGATGTCGTTGCGGTTGTTTAATATGAAAATCATTCGAAAATACAGTGTTCAAAAAGTCTCTCCACAGTTAATTCTTTTTTTCATTTTGACTCTCCAAGAATCAGACTCTCCAAGAATCAGACTCTCCAAGAATCAGACTCTTCAAGAATCAGACTCTTCAAGAATCAGACTCTCCAAGAATCAGACTCTCCAAGAATCAAACTCTTCAAGAATCAGACTCTCCAAGAATCAAGCTCTCCAAGAATCAGACTCTCCAAGAATCAGACTCTCCAAGATGTATTTTAAAACATGTGTGGAAGAGTCAACTTGTGTATTCAAAATGAAGGACGACACTTTCAAAACCTCTTATAATTTTTTTTTAAAGTCTTGTAAAGTCTAATATATTCTTTTGTAGTCTTATACCTTCTTATAAGTATTTCTTTTGCACTGTAATACTTACTGCGGAGAGACTTTTTGAACAGCCTTTACTAGAAAAGAGAGAAAGAATAAACACGTTATAGAATCGTTTCCAATTTCGTGAAGAAAGAAGGGGAAAGAGAGAAAGATTTAATATATAATGAGAGCCAAGACGGCCATTGCTGTAAGCAGTGTGCGTGTGCGTGTGTGCGTGTGTGTGTGTGTGTGTGTGTGTGTGTGAGTATGTGTGCGAGTGTGTATGTGCGAGTGTGTGAGTGTGTGTGTGTGTGCGTGAGTGTGTGCATGAATGTCTGTGTCAGTGTGTGCGTGAGTGTTTGTGTGCATATGTGTATGTGTGCCTGTGTGAGTATGTGTGTGCGTGTGCGTGCGTGTGTGTGTGTGTGCGTGATTGTGTGTATGTGTGAGTGTGTGTGCGTGTGTGTGTGTGTGTGTGTGTGTGTGTGTGTGTGTGTGTGTGTGTGTGTGCATTGAGTGATGTTTTGACGAGATATCTAATTACTGTATTTCGTGATCCGAATAAATAATTATCTCATTTTATTGATGAAGGGCGATTTGGTGAAGGATTTCTGTTCTGGTATTGGTTCGTTGTAACCATAACTGGGAGAGAGAGAGAGAGAGAGAGAGAGAGAGAGAGAGAGAGAGAGAGAGGAGAGAGAGAGGAGAGAGAGAGAGAGAGGGAAGAGAGAGAGGGAGGAGAGAGAGATAGAGAGAGAGAGAGGGGAGGAGAGAGAGAGAGAGAGAGAGGAGAAAGAGAGAGAGAGGAGAGAGAGAGGAGAGAGAGAGGAGAGAGAGAGAGAGGAGAGAGAGAGAGAGAGACAAACAAAAAGAGACAGAAACAGACAGACAGACTGACAAGCAGACAGACAGAGGGCTAGAGTGAGGGAGGAGTGAGCCGCAGAGAGGAGAAGAAAGAGGGCGAGTGTGTTTGTGTTGTCTCTGAAGGACATTCGTGTGTGTATAAAGACTGGGATATGTATGTGTGTGTGTATGTGTGTGTGTATACATACATACATACATACATACAACTAGTGTTGTTCTGCTTGCGTCTCTATAACTTAGCGGTTCGGCAAAAGTGACTGATAAAACAAGCACTGGGCTTGTAAAAACGTGTATATAGTAGAAGACACTTGCCTAAGGTGCCATGCAGTGGGACTGAACCCGGAACCATGTGGTTTGGAAGAATGGATGTGGAACTGAAGAAGAAGCAATAACTATATGCATATACACCCATTCTATTTTTTTTCTATCTCCGATCGCATTATTTACATAGACATATTCGTATACTAAATATTGTAGCTTTGTGTGCTGGCTCTAAATTCTTAAGAAAATTTGCAGAGATAAATTTAGAAATTTTAAGTTTCCATGCAAAGCATTTCTTACGTAGCTCAGAGCACCTATTGTTAATATAATAGGAACACATGGAAAGCTATAGCCTAGATATAAGGGATGTAGGACTCATATTAGTGCTCTTTACATGTTCTCATTTTGCCCCAAAAGCTTGGCGAAGTATTTGTACCCGCCAGGCAACTCGTTTTATAATAGTACAGTCTCCCTTCTTCAAATAAGTCTCCCTTCCTCATTTTTACAATAGTCTCCCTTCCTCATATAAGAACACTTGGCCTATTGTAATTAGACCGGCTTGTTGTTTTTACTGTATGTATGTATGTATGTATGTATGTATGTATGTATGTATGTATGTATGTATGTATGTATGTATGTGGAGGCGCAATGGACCAGTAGTTAGGGCAGCGGACACGCGGTCGTAGGATCGTGGTTTCGATTCCCAGACCGAACGTTGTGAGTGTTTATTGAGCGAAAACACCCAAAACTCCACGAGGCTGTGACAGGGGGTGGTGGCAAACCCTGCTGTACTCTTTCACCACAACTTTCTCTCACTCTTTCCTCCTGTTTCTCTTCTACCTGTATTTCAAAGGGCCGGCGTTGTCACACTCTGTGTCACGCTGAATCTCTACGAGAACTACGTTAAGAGTACATGTGTCTGTGGAGTGCTCAGCCACTTGCACGTTAATTTCACGAGCAGGCTGTTCTATTGATCGGATCAACTGGAACCCTCGTCGTCGCAACCGACGGAGTGCCACGATGTATGTATGAGTATGTGTGTGTGTGTGTGTGTGTGTGTGTGTGTGTGTGTGTGTGTGTGTGTATGTAGGTATTTATGTATGAGTATATGTGTGTTTTACAAGTATGTATGTATGCGTGGATTTATATATATATATGTATATATGTATGTACGTATTTATGTATGTATCTATCTATATTTGCATGTATGCATGCGTATACGTACTCCATGTCTTAATTTACGTATAAACCTAGAAATATAATCCATCTGCTTTTTAGCGATGGGTAATATTTAATCTCCTTAATACTCTTAATCCAATTAATACACCGAATCTAATTAATCTAACGAAAAGCAGTTTTATTAAAAGAAATACAAGTTTAATGAATGGTAGTTAAATTTTTCAATTAAATATGTTTTATATTATTCTCTGATATTTATATCTTACGTACAACTTGCTAAAATTCAGGGTACATCTACACTCCCAGCACGTATGGTGACTTTCAACACGAAGTTTTATTCTAAGAAAATGTTATAGAATTGATTTCCAACGCTGCATAAATTGCCTGACAAAAACTTTAACATTATTTACATTTGACGGCTGATATAACCTCCAGCCTTCATCGGGTGTCTTGGGGAAATTTCGAACCTGGATTCTCATTCCTAAGGTGTTTTTCGATATTATTATTATTATTATTATTATTATTTTTATTATTATTATTATTGAGTGAGAGAGAAGTGCATGCCATCAAAGTGGCACTGGAGTAAAGTATACGAAGCCCATTATACCCATCTTGACTACCCGTCAGATAAGGGTACACCAGGCACATGCATCACAACCACATGTGCGCGACATAGTGGTCTCACATCAAGATAAAGAACGCATGACCTCGCAGGTGGGGCCCAGTTAGAATTTTCTGCAGGTGGAGTAGCCCATCCCGCTCAAAAGGTCCTTGAATAAAGGTTGAGGATGTCGAACGAAATACCCATGTTTCCAAAGGTGAATTATCCAAACCCCAAAGAGTTCTTTTCAACACATGGCTATGATGCTCCCCCACTACTTCTGCTCATGATCAGAAATGCACATATTGTCAGCCACCAAGGGTTATGTTCAACTGGTTAAGGTCAAACAACTGACAAGCAAATCTGTGGTATTAAGCAGAATATTTGCTGTAGCCCATCTTTTACACCAAACCAAAACAATGTACATGATAACACTCCCAATCAGTTGAGATGAGAAGCCATGAGAGGCACTGCCTGGTACTACATTATTATTACTATTATTATTATTACTATTATTATTATTATTATTATTATTATTATTATTATTATTATTATTATTATTATTATTATTATTATTATTATTATTATTATTATTATTATTTAAGTCACTGCCTGTAATCGAACTCGGAATCTTGGGGTTAGTAGCCCGCGCTCTTAACCACTATGCCATTTCCCAAGACACCTGATGAAGGCTGGAGGGTATATCAGCCGAAACGTTGTGTTAACAACAAACAAGATGAGGACAAATATCCGTCAAATGTAAATAATGTAAATAATTCCTCATCTCTTAAATATAGAAAAAACTTTTAGTAAGGACATTAAAACGTTTTGTTTTGAAGAAAGATATTTTTGTCGTTGAGTTACCTATATATAATCACACACGCATACATACACACAGATATATATATATATATATACATACATACATACATACATACATACATACATACGTACGTACGTACGTACGTACATACATACATACATACATACATACATACATACATGTGTGCATACATGTGTGCATGCATACACATAAACATTCATACAGACAGATATATGCATACGTATACACAGATATATATGTACGAATTCAATCAATCAAGTATACGAACCCGCTTTAATCCCCTCTAATCCTTTGACCCTATTAGAACCTCTTCTGGGTGGAAGTTGTTCTGTCAGCCATCTTACTCTCCTATCTAGAAACACTTTCGTGCAATCTGACAGCTGTCTCATTTATTGTACACACCACTGTACCTTATTATAAACTAGATCCTTGCTAACGTCATCTAATCCCTGTCCCCTTAAATCCCCCACTCTCTATTTACTTTACCATTAAGCAACCTTTCTAAACCCGAAACTAATTTGTTACTTCGTTTTTCTCGATGCAGGGCATCATGTTCGTTCCTTTGGGCTTTACATGAAAACCAAAAAAAAAAAAAAAAAAAACCTGATAAACCTGAATAAATTACTAACATAGGTGAAGGTGTGGGTGTGTGGTTAAGAACATGGTTTCGGGCTCAGTCCAACTGTGTAGGACTTTGGGCAACAGTCTCTTACTATAGACCCCGGGCTGGCCAATGCCTTGTGAGTTAATCTTGTAGAAACAAACGGTGTGGAAGTCCATCGTGTATACATATGTATATATCTGTGTGTGTGTATATATAAATTCATCTATCTATCTATCTATCTATCTATCTATCTATCTATCTATCTATCTATCTATCTATCTATCATCTCTCTCTCTCTCTCTCTCTCTATATATATATATATATATATATATATATATATATATATGTTGTGTCGCTAAATTTTTACTGAGAGTATATTTTTCGTGGTTAGATGATTCGGCATCTATTTCTAGCATATAGGAGTCCACTTTTGCTGGTCATTCCTCTTATTTTTGTATATATACATATAGGTTAGAGACAGGTGCTCTCTATATAGTTGAGTAAATGTAAGGACAAGCAAGTTAGCCAAGTCGATTTACACGGAATATTAAATACATTTAATAGTAAAAAATGTACGTCTTCAAATGTAAAATTCTCTAATGTAAAATTCTCCCCTGAAGACGGAGGCGGTGTTATCTGATAATGGATCCAAGTAACTATCACTATTCCGGACCACCAAGCCCCCAGAAACCGCTGTTGGACTCTTAAAACTCTACCCATTTAACTCCTGATATTTATATTCTGTAAGTCGGACTATTTTATATCCATACACATGTATATTTTTTTTATTAAATGCGTCTTATATTCTGTGTAAATTGACTTGCCTAACTTGCTTGTCATTACATCTACTCCAATATATATATATATATATTTACTGTTCAATATCTACGCGTTGATTAAAATTTATCTTTCTACTTGTTCTACAATGCATTTCAACTCTGTTTACATCGGACGTAACTTTCTCTCACTTTTTCTTCCTGTTTCTGTTGTACCTGCATTTCAAAGGGTCAGCCTTGTCAAACTCTGTGTCACGCTGAATCTCCCCCGATAACTACATTAAGGTTACACATGCCTGTGGAGTGCTCAGCCACTTGAACGTTAATTTCATGAGCAGGCTGTTCCGTTGATCGGATTATCTGGAACCATCGTCGTCGTAACCGACGAAGTGCCGTAGTAATAGGTTTCAGTATTCTTATAGAAATATACAGCAGACGTACGAAGAGGAATAAAATCTACCTATCTCTCACATTACAAATTATGCCGCAGAATGTCTGCCACTACATCTTCCCATCTCGGTTTCAAATTTTCGTACAAGGCCAGAAATTTCTGGGACGGAGTAAGCCGATTACATCGACCCCGGTGTTCAACTAGTACTTATTTTATCGAGTCCGAAAGGAAAGAAAAAAGGTAAAGTCGATATCGGCGGCGGGATTTGAACTCAGAACGTAAAGACAGACGAGATGCCGCAAAGTATTTTGCTCGGCGTGCTAATGATTCTGTCAGCTCACCACCTTAACTGAAACCTGTAGCATTTAAACTGACTCGCAAAGTGCGGCAGAAATACCTTCCATATTTATAAACGTCCATTGGTGTGGCGCTTGTGAAGTTAGGTAGAGGATAATGGTACCATCATGCAGCTAATATTTTACCGTTTTTTTCTTTTAGTTACTATCATGGTTTGGAGTATTGCACAGCACAGCGTGCGTTTACTGTAGAAGCATTAATAAAGAATGGTGACTCTCAGTTTTTTTTTTATTCTTTTCCGATTCTGTAATTTATCTTCGCGAAATAATTCACCATCCACTTAGCGCTAACAAGGTAGATTATTTAGCTAATTTCCAACACGGTGAGATGACGAGAAATAACTTCATAAATCAAATTATTAATTTACTGATGCAATTTTAATGCAAAAAATTACAATAGGATACCCATGTACAAACAGATCTCAAAAGGAATTAATTGAATAATGATCGGCTTTTCTGAGGAAAAGTGAACTCGCACAACGAGCTGAAATTTGACCAACGAACCACGACCAGACAGCGCACGCGTTTAAGTGACTGAGAGTCCATTCGCTTAACGATTTGGAATTTGAACAACATGTGTAATTAGACAACGCGTCAGTGCTGAGGGGGTACATATAAAAGGTTCGTTAAAGTCCATGCAAGCACTTCATGGGGCTTGAAAATTTTCCCATTTTATATAGAATGCAAGTACATCTCCGCAATATTTCTCATATTTCTTGGTAAAAATATAAGCATGAATCACCAAAAGCAAGACAAAGGAAAAGACGAGTGCGTGCACACACACACACACACACACACACACACACACACGCATACATGCACATTCACACCTACACAAATGCACACACACATACATATACGTATAAGCTTATGTATTAACTATTGATGTAAAGACAAAACTTCGTTTCATGCTTTTAATTGGAGTTTCGGTGTGGCTGGGATCGGATTACCTCTATATACATATCAGTTACTCTTGTAAGGAACAGTTTGGTTAGCAAACAGGGCTCAGGAACATATTCTATTCGCATAGAGAGACCCCACTGTATATCTCGGACATTGTGAAGAATCTAAAGAACATCTATCATGGCCATATTTGAAGAAACAGAGGTCTGGAAAATATTACAATGGAAGGAAAAGTAGAAGGGAGTGAATCAAGAGGTTGGCAAAGAACGCAATAGGTGAACAATATCAAGAACTGGTTGGATAAAAAAGGCACAAGGAAGTTGGAGGACTCGCTTTTAATCGGGAAGACTTTTGTCGTAAAGTCATCACTGCGCTGCAGACGTACGATCCATGAAGATGAGGACGACGACTGTTAGAAAATTACTATTTTTAAATCTCACAACGTCAGATATTCAGCAACAGTACTTTGGAGTAAAGATTGTTTGCCAACATAACATGGCAGTCCTGGTTTAGGACGGATCTTGCTGTAATTTAGCCCCAGGAGACATCGTCTCCAGTTGGCTATACGACACAATCTGTGTCCATTGTACGAAAATGTAAGGACACAGATCGTGTCGTATAGCTAGCTGGAGACGATGTCTCCTGGGGCTAAATTACAGCAACATTCGTCCTAGACCAGGACTACCATGTTATGTTGGAAAACAATCTTTACTACGACGACTGTTTATAAGATAAATATCGAAAAGAAACAATTTGAAACACTCGAATATTTTATTGCAAATTCTGGAAAGAAAAACTCTTCTAATTTTCCATCAACGTTAGCGTGTCTTAAGCTGTGTTAGTACAATGCAGATGTGCAGCTGCATGCAACTATTGGGTCGATGCATGATTATTGCGGCTTTTTTTAACAAATTTTATTCAACGAAAGCAATAACAACATGTAACAATAACATCTTTAAATAACTATTCCGGAGCATATTCACCATCTACTTCAATTACTGTTTCCCATTTGCTTGGCAGACGGTCAGGCCGTCATTTAAAGATGTTTTTTGTTAAATATTGTCATTACTATTTTACTTGTTTCAGTCATTTTGACTGTGGCCATGCTGGAGCATCACCTTTTAGTCGAGCAAATCGACCCCAGGACTTATTCTTTGTAAGCCTAGTACTTATTCTATCGGTCTCTTTTGCCGAACCGCTAATTTACGGGGACGTAAACACACCACCATCGGTTGTCAAACGATGTTGGGGGACAAACATAGACACACAAGCACACACACACACACAC
>NC_142933.1:106970624-106975624 GCF_046866305.1 Octopus bimaculoides
ATGTATACATTAAGATATGAATATCCATTCATTTGCATTCATCCATATGTATGACCGTACATACACACATATATGCAACTGTACATACGCATATGCGTACATACATACATACATACATACATACATACATACACACATTCATATATACTTACATACACACATATAGACATATACACATACATACATAAATACATATATACATATATACATAAGCAATACCCTAACAGTAACTTCAAGAGAAAATTCAGATGTAATGGTTTAAGGTCAGAAAGTACCCTCTAACCAATTAAGACAAAAATAGTTACATAAAAAAGGGGTGAAGAGAGCGACACCTTATGTATGGTGAGTGAACATCTTAGTGTTTACACATAGACTGAAGACATTTCATGAAATCTAGGAAATGTTAGACGATTGCGTCTTAACATAGGCTTTCCAGAAGAATATGGTATTGATAATTTTAAGAAGACCTTTAAGCAATGCAGGTAAGAATCTCGTAAAAATTATATAAGGTAATATTGATAAATAATGACAAAGACAAGATATTGTATCACTCTAAATAGGTTGTTAATGCTTCTGTTATATTTCGAGGAAGTTTCCTATTTTCTAACATACGCTAGAAAATAATGTCATTGGCTCAGTAATAATAAAACTTTTTCTCCAAACACCTAGCTTATTTTCTTTCTTATATTTGATAAAGGGAAGTTTTCCCGAAATTTCTTAATTTATTGGCATCACCTAGCATATTTTGCCTTATTTCTTACGTTGCTTAACGCCTTCTTTAAAATATTTATAACATTTATACGTTGCAGTGTTTCAGGCAAGTGCAATACATTATTTACAAGGATGTATTTCATACAAACTTGATAATGAAGTCAATTTTGATAGGAAGTCTAAGATGATTAGCTGGCAGAATCGTTAATACGCCGAGCAAAATATTAAGCGGCATTTCATCCGTCTTTACGCCTTGAGTTCAAATTCAACCGTGGTCGACTTTACCTTTCATACTTTCGGGGTCAATAAATTAAGTACCAGTTGATTAATGGGGTTCGATGCAATCGACCTGCACCTCCCCCGAAACTGCTGGCCCAGTGCCAAAATTTAAAATCAATATAGATTGGAAGTTTATAAGATAACTAGCTGACCTCGTGCCGTAAAAACTGACCGCTAATTGTAGTATTTTATATATAAATAAGGTACAAAATAAGGAACAAAATTATCACGCATACAAACATTCACATAATTCCCTTGTACACGCACACAGTTCATCTATCACCCCTTCCTTTCTCTCATGGCTATTACTTTCCCTCACTCCCTCTCAGCCAGGGATATTACTCCCACTATTTCTCCTTCACTGAATTACTATTTTCTCTCCTCCTCCGCGTCCGGCGTGATTCTGGACATATAAAAATATATAAAAACACTACTCTCATTACTATATTAAGAGATACTTTTATAACTCACTAATTTATACAAAATTCTAAAATACTAAACAGCTTCAATTCCTAAGTCGTGTGGGATGTTAGTATATAAGCTTTTTACATCAAAGCCGACTAAGATTGTGTCTTGGTGTACTTTCTGGGAGATATAGTCCAGGAATTCCATATTCTCTCTGATGTATCTTGGTACTTTTTTTACATAGAGGTTCCAGAATGATGTCTAATAAGTTGCTTAGACGTTGTGTGCTTGAAGCTGGACAAGCAGCAATTGGACGTAATTTTAAATCTGTCGGATTTCTTACTTCGACATATGAGGAAGTTTTGCCTTTTATGTTATTTTGAATTTCTTTGGATTTGTGAACTCTCGGTAATCCATAAAAATTGCTGGTTTTCATTTCAAAGTTAGTTAAGTAACTGATTTCCTTTTGTGTGTGGTTATTTTGCTCCTTTGTCGTCATTGAATTTTTTTTCCTCGCATTTGTTGATTTTTCCTGTAAAATCCTTCGCCATTCAACTGTTCTAGGATTATAACTTTATAGTGGTTTTTGCCCATGATGACGATTGCTCCACCTTTGTCAGCTTCTTTTATGATTATTGTGGAGTCTTGTTGTAGTTTCCTTAGTGCTAGCAGTTGGGCTGGAGGGATGTTGCATTTGTTTCGTCTGTACAATATTTGACTGCGCCGATTAAACTGATTAGAACTACCAGTGAAGTCATTCTTTTTGTTTTATCAAATATACCCCTCTGTACCAAGGATCTCACACATTTTCCAGTATGTATGTATATATATATATATATATATATATATATATATATATATATATATATATATATATATATATATATATATATATATATATATATATATATATATAATAAATAGAAAGTCCTTGGAACAGTGTTGTATATTTGAAAGAAAAAATGAATAGAAATAGCTTTTTGATAATTTTTCCACTTTAACAGTTTAGATGTTAAGTAAATTATTAATTCATAAACATCTAATTATTAAAGTGAAAAAATTATTAGAGAAGCTATTTTTATTTATTTTTTCAATACATACATACGTACATACACACACACACACACACACACACACACACACACACACACACACACACACAGACACACACACACACACACACACACACACACACACACACACATATATATATATATATACATACACACATACGTACATAAACATAGGAGTAGAGATACAGGATATATATCGTGTGTATATATATATATATATATATATATATATATATATATATATATATATATATATATGTATCTATGTATATGTGTGTGTGTGTGTATGCACGTGCGTGTGTAGTTATTTCCCTTCTACGATGTGTTCAAATCTCATCGAGATTAACTCTGTTTTCGTCCGTCGCGAGGGTTGATAAAACTATCAGTGGTGCAATTAGATCGATTGATCGATACAATCGATCGGACCATATTCTCTCCCACCTCAGACTAAATAAAAGTCAATATCTTTTTTTATGGCTATCGCTCTCTGATCACTGGTAGATCAATCAATGAACTCTATTGAACTGCACTTAGTGTATTGATTATTTAATGGTAGCAAAACATAAAGTTTGTGACTAGTATTCAGGAAGTGAAATTCTACGAGTGATTTGTTTTACTCCTTTAAACGCATGCGCACGAGCACACATGCACACGTATAAGCATCTACAGACACACTCTCATGTGTTAACACATGCAAATATATAGGCACAAGGCCCGATATTTTGGGGGAGTGGGCCAGTTGATTAGATCGACTCCAGTACGCAAATAGTATTTAATTTATCGCCCCCGAAAGGATGAAAGGCAAGGTCGACCTCGGCGGAATTTGAACTCAGCACGTAAAGACAGACGAATAACGTTTCTGCCAGCTCGCCGTATATAATATATGTGCGTGTACGTATACGTGCGCGTATGTTTGTCTGCATATATGTATGTATGTATGTATGTATGTATGTACATGTAAAGATATGTTTATAAAATGCACAAACTTATATGCATACATAGAGATAGACACATGGTCGCATACACGCACACATGCACTTTCTCTCTCTCTCTCTTTTTCTCTCTCTCTCTCTTTCTCTCTCTCTCTCTCTCTCACACACACACACACACACACACACACACACACACACACACACATAATGGAGTGTCTCATGTATGCATGTGTGTAATACGAATGTGTGTCTAGGTACCTGTGTGAATGCTTATGTGCGTGTGTGTGTGTGTGTTTATGCGCGATAAATTATGTGTCAGTGTGCGACTTCGTATATGTGTGGATGCAGGAGCATGTCTGGACGAGCATGCACCTGAGTGCACCTGAGGGCATCTGTATGTGTGGACGCGCGTGAGTGTGTGTGTGTGTGTGTGTGTGTGTGTACGCTTGTGCGCGCTCGTGTGCGCGTGTGAAACAAAGAGCTCATCTGTCATTGATATTCCACATCGACACGCTTCAGCCAACCATGAATAAAAAAGATTATATGCAACATAAATGCTGTATAGTTCATTGACCACTGGAAACATTAGCAGTGAGAGACCGACTCGCAGGAACCAATTAGGAGAAAGAGAATTCAGGATTAACATAAAGTTGTAGAAAAAGAAAATGAAAGCATTTTGTTATAGAAACCGGAAGTGACGACAGGGAAATCCCATAATTTCATTCTGATTATATAACTTGAAAATCATGTATAGAACATAACATACATATAGATTTTTCACGGTTTCTAAATGTATTTTGCCACATATCCAGATGCGGATACGATGTAAATAAAGCATCACTTGCTGCGAATTGTCATCCGAGTTTCATTTTAGCAAGCATCCGAAGCCCTGTGCATGGGGATGCTGGAAAGTTGCTAACTTTAAGGATATTGCGAAAAGCTTTGTTGGAGGCCCAACCTCCCGAGTTCTTTTACAAGGCTTAGAAAAACTGAAGGACCGCTGCCATAAATGTGTGAATCTGAGAGGGGAATATGTTGAATAAAATCTTTATTAATTGATCCTCCTGTATTTTCTTTTACCCAAAGCCAAGAGCTTCTCAGCACCCACTAGTAAATGGAATTCTTTTTATAATTTCACAACTATATATGTAGCCGAAACCACTAGCGTAATTAGGTGGGAGGTAGGGGCATTAGGGGCGGCAATTTTAAAGAGGCACCACTTGTGGGTCTGCTGTAGGCAATATGTGTTTTTGTGGGGTCCAGGGACGGCACACACTCTAGCTATTCTAGTTGCTGAAACTAACAAGGAAACTCTCGCATCGCTACCCAAATGTATCCCTGTGGCTTGTCACTGGTGTTCGTTGCAGGGTTACAGTGGTGTACCCCACCTCCTATTTCAGAAAAGTTCATGCTATCACAAAAAAGTATTACGAATATAAATAGGTGCCTATGTTTATGAAATTAAATGGGGTCACTATCGTCACTTCCGGCGTAATTTACATTCACATTTTTAAGGCACATTGCCGTACGTTAACCAAATTCAGTGGTGATGGGTGTATACAGCGCGCGATTAAGACCTATTGAGGCCCTACGCACTTAA